>NC_016091.4:26983488-27078883 GCF_000004515.6 Glycine max
AAAGCTCATTTGGAGCACAAAATTTCGTGCTCTTCTCTCCCTTTCCCATCATTCATCTCCTTCTTCCTCCAAGCTCTTATCCATGGCCTCCTATGGTGGTGAGCTTCTTCTAGACTCATCTTCTCCTTGAAGTGGCGTCTCCTCTCTCTCTTCCTTCTCCATTCTGCTGCCATTCATCTTCCAAGAAGCAAAGGAATCCATTGATGAATAAGATCCTAGGCCTACAAGCTCCAATGGAGTTTGCATCATGTGGTATCAGAGCATCTTCATCAAGGTGATGTTCTTTTGCTTCCTCTATCTTTTTGTTCGGTGAATTCTCTTTAATTCCTTGTTCTTCATCTTATTCTTCATGTATATCCTCCATTGTATTGTGGTTTGGTGCTGTTTAGAGTAGATTAAACAAAAAAACAATTAAATCTTAGATCTACACTTGTTCTTGCATTTCTATGGTTCAAATTTTGTAGATCTACTCTTGAATCTTGTTTTTGTGTTGATTTTAGGTTCTATCAATTTTCATTCATAATATTCTTGTGCTGAACCTTTAGATCTAAATTTTGTTCCAAAATATTGATTAGAAAAAAAAAACACAAAAATCTAAGTGTAAATCACTTAATCCATGTTGTCTTAGAGTCATGTTTAGTCATAGTAACTGTCACATTATGTTCTAAGTTTGGGTTGAATTTTATTTTGTTGATTGAATTCTAGATACATTTGTTCATGTATTCTTGTCATTATTAGCCTATCTTTTGAATTTTGAGTCTAATTCATGCATGTTATTTAGTTCATAACATGTTCTAAATCAATTCCTAGAAGTAGTCTTGTTCTTGAACTTTTTTTTTTGCTTTCTAAGTTTCCTACATGATGCCTATGATGAAGTTGAGTTGTGGTGCTGAGTTGTGGCTGGATTTGTGAATCAAAATAAGTCTTAAGCTCTCTTTAATTGTGTTATTCAAGATAATTGAGCATAAGCAAACACAAATTGTAACTATCCAAGCCTTAAGCAACATAAACACTACTCTTGATTTCTAGGCTGAAATCACTGGTGCTGGTAGCTTGAACATACGAACTTGTATAAATTACTGGGAATTGGTCACTACGTTTTTTGAGTTGAAACTTTTACTGAATTTTCTAGACATCTGGACCAAAATTATAAAAAAATGACCAAGCGATTTGGATTAAAGGAAAAAATAAGAAAAATCTCACAAGTTGGAAGAAAAATCAGTGTCCAGGAAAAAAAAGAAAAGTGAAAGGAAAGTGTGCTTGTTGTTTTGGCTCAAAATTTGTTCTATAATTGGTGCCTATTTTATACCAATCCTAGTTCTGAAATTTCAATTGAAAATTATTTTGAAAACAAGTACCAAAACTAGAGGTTTCTTGAGTCTTTTTTTTTAGAGTTTTTCTACTCTACTCTAGAGCCATTCTAGGTTTCTCTTTGAGTCCTAGCTTGCTTTTTGTGCTTTTCATTGCTTTAATTGTTGAATAATCCTTGGAAATTTGTCTTGTTAAAACTCTATTGGTTTAGCTTTCATTTCATTTTTTTTGGTCTTTGGTTATTGCTTGTCTCTTTGTTTCCTTGCTTGTGAGTTGCCATATAGGGAATTGGAAAGGAGGACTAGTGCCATATCTTGAAGAATTTGAGTCAAGAAGCAAGGGGCCAACCACCTTAAGAGCTATTGGACTAAGAAGCACTCCAAATTGAGTGAAACACTAAAGAGAGAATAGCCACCACAATTGAGGACTTTTTTCTTTGTAATTTTGTAATTGGCAATTTGCTTTGCTTTCAAATTTTGTAACAAAAAGGCCTTTCATTGGAAGTAAGTTGGGAGCCTCCGCTAGGTCACCCTACTTCCATTTGTGTGTAATAATTTTAGGCAATTTCCCCTTAGGATAGTGAGTGTTTTGTTGGGAACCTTAAATGAGGTCATCCAAACACTCTTAGGATCCGCCTAGTTTGCATTTCTTGCACTTTAATTTCTTGCTTATTTTCATAGCTTATTTCCTTTACCCTCCATTGTCAAACCGCCTAGATAGCTTGCCTTTTACCAATTAGTTTTTACCTTATCTTTCACACCTCTTTTAGTGTTTATTTTGGCTAGTTTCAACCATAGTTTATTTTACCTTTTTTTTTCAAACCCCCAACAAGAAAGAACCATAACTTAGGAACCAACATGAGTCTTCATTCTTCCTCTAGTGTTAATGGTGAGGGTTCTACTCCTAAGGACCCCTTGTATAAGATATTAGATGAGTTGAGATCCCTTAAGTTGTAGAAAGAAAAACAAGAGAGAAAAGAAAAAGGTAAAAAAAGAGTGGAAGAAATAAGTCAAGATGAAAGAAAGAAAATAAGAGAGGAAGAAAGAAGAAAAATAATGAAAGAAATGAAAAGAGAAAAACATGTCTCCTATAGTAGTCATAACTCTTGCAAGAGCCTAAGTGAAGAACTTCATGACTATTATGAAGGAAGGCATAGGTCACATCTTAGACCTCACTCCCATAGGAGAGAAAATGAAAGAAAGCCTCAAGAGGTTAACATTAAACTCCCATACTTCCATGGGAAGGACAATGTAGAGGCTAATTTAGATTGGGAAATAAGGGTAGAGCAATAAAATGAAGTCTACTTCAAAATCTTATGGCTCTCACTCTTATCCAAAGAAAGACCAAGGTCAAGGAATCTTAGGGGTGAGACCTTCTAAGCCCAAAGATGATAAGGGGAAGACAATAGAAAAACAACCCCTTAAGGCTAGTATGCAAGAGAAGACTAGCTCCATGAAGTGCTTTAAATGTCTTGGAAGAGGACACATTACTTCTCAATGCCCCACCAAGAAAACCATGATTATGAGGGGCCAAGACATTTATAGTAGCCAAGATGAGGCTACTACTTCACCTTCCTCTAGTGAAAGTGAAGAAGCAAAGGGGGGAGAATCTAGTGAAGAAATCTATCCCCAAGAAGAAGGACAACCTTTAATGGTTAAGGAGGAGTGTAAGGAGGTAAGTGTCTCCTCCAAGAGGTTAGCTAAGAAGGAAAGACATTTTTAAATAAAGACAAATATTAAAGAAATTTCCCTTCTTAGACAACCTCCACATTTTCTCCTTTGTAAAAAGACACTTGTTAGCATTGCCACATCTCTTAGGCTTGAGTTTATTCCTCAAGTAAAGGAGTTGTTGGATGAGGGTTTGGTTCGCAAGAGATTAAATCCTTGTGCTTTGTTGGTGCCCAAAATAGGTATTGTTAGGCACCAAATCCCTAAAATAGGTGGTGTGATGAATGTTTTGGGTGGTGCAACACTCTTTTGTAAAATCACTCGTGCACCCAACATCTTCATGATTTGTGTACATAGGGACTCATTAGGTAGGTTTGTTCTTATTTTTAGTTTCAATACAAACTTAGGCACTCATATGGGACACCTTAGGTTTGTCGCACTTTTTGGTAGGAATAATCAACATGAAAATACAGAAAAAGGTATGTTTTATTGCATTATGTCATACCCTAATTTCGTCCGGGGACCTTTGCTCGATGACGTGCGACCATTCTTTGGTCCTCGTGAGGTGCTTGGCACCCATCATTAGGCAATTTGTGAAATTCCAGGACATGCCGAAAAAACCAAAAAATATTGATGCACAATCCGTAAGTTTCCGTGACACACCGGAAATCAAACGGAAGCATCGTTGCATAATTAAGTGAGGTTCCGTAACATTCCGTAAGTCAAAAAGGGGATGATTATGTAATCCGCAAGGTTCCGTAACATTACGGAAAGAAAACAAGTATCGTTACGAAATTCGTAAGTTTCCGTAACTTTACGAAAAAAGAATCACCAAAAAAACAGCAGAGGGGGTGTACTTAGTAAAAATGGGGGTGCAAATAGCACCCAGGCCCATTTGGGCCCTCCAGAAGATTCCTCCAGAAGGCGGTTGCTTCTGGAGGAAGCAACCCTGCTCGCCTGGGCGAGCTGAGCTCGCCTGGGCGAGCTGGGCGGCAACCACCTCCCCTATTTTGCTATAAATAGGGGAGGAAATGAAGAAGGAATGGGTCCAGCCCCTTAGGCACTTTTCTCTCTTTCGAATTTGCTTGGAAAAATTGTTTCCGTGAAGAAAATCTAAGCCGAGGCGCTTCCGAAACGTTTCCGTAACGTTTTCCGTGAGGAATCTCGCAAAGGTTTGAACCGTTCTTCGACGTTCTTCATTCGTTCTTCATCGTTCTTCGATCTTCAACGGGTAAGTACCTCGAACCAAGCTTTTCGATTCATTCTATGTACCCGTAGTGGTCCACATTGTGTTTCGTGCATTTTTATTCTCGTTTTGTTTACTTTTTATACCCCCTGTTGACGTGCTTAAGCCATTTTACTTAAGTCGTTTCTCGCTTAACTTAAAAATAAAATCAATTTCCACCGAACGTTTGAATTGTATTATCCATTAACTTCGGTTAAAATAAATTCCGACCGTTCGGTCGTGCCGTAACCACGTTGGAAATCAAAAAAGAGGTAAAAAATAATATAATAATCAAAAAATATCTTTTTAGTAAAATAAAGCGGAAAATCAATCGGACGTTTTCTCTTTGGGATTTCTCATTCTTAATCGAATTGATTAATAACTAAAGTGAAATTAAGGCTAAAATCAACTCGCCTAGTCAAGCTCGTCCACAAAAATAGGCTTTTGAAGTTTGTCATTTCAATTTCTCACTAAGTAAAATGGATCATTTTTAAGGTCCAACGCCTTAAAATGATCACCACTTGAGTAAAAAAGAATCATTTGATAAGAAAGAACTACGTAGGTCTGAGTTCCTCCTTGAGGATACGTAGGAGCAAAAGTCCCGCTTTTGTCGACCACCCCAAGAGATCGTTAATAGTCCAATGCCTTAACGTTTCTCTCCTTTCAAAAACAAGAGATCGTTAATGGTCCAATGCCTTAACGTTTCTCTCCTTTCAAAAAACAAGAGATCGTTAATGGTCCAACGCCTTAACGTTTCTCCCCCTTTCAAAATCAAAAGACCGTTTAATGGTTCAACACCTTAAATGACCTTTTGTTCAAACAAAATATATCTTGCAAAAAGATAAAAAATAAACTTAACCAAACACTTTGTTCCAAAAGAACTACGTAGGTCTGATTTTCTCATCCCAAATTGAGGAATACGTAGGAGCAAAGGGAAACACCCTTGTCGACCTCAAAAAAGGAAAAAATATAAAAAGGGTATAAAGGATATAAGAGCATAAAAGGGAACATAAAAATCAAAGTCATGTTTGCACATTCGATTAAAGGCTGCCGTCCCTTGGGACGGGCGTGTGGGGTGCTAATACCTTCCCCGTGCGTAAATACAACTCCCGAACCTTTCACTAAAAAGTTCGTAGATCGCGTCTTTTCCGGTTTTTCCGACGTTTTCCTCAAATAAACGTTGGTGGCGACTCCGCGCGTATTCCTTTCGTGGAACACGCATCCCGCGAGTCTCGCGTCGCCCTCCCGCCGAAGGGTAGGTTGCGACAGTTGGCGACTCCGCTGGGGACCTGTTTTTAGAGAGTTAGGCCATTTAAATCTTGTGCAATGTTTTATCATGACTTACCCCTTTGTTGGTTTCCTTTCATTATGTTCTTGTGTATATAAGCTCTTTGTTGCTTTTAGTGCGTTTTAAATGTATGCATGAAGTAAATATTTATTCATTTGATGCACCCAAACACCAACACTATTTGCACACACTGTGAGTGAAAAAGGGCCCTATACCCGGGTTCATGGGAGCATAAGGAGTGGAGGTGAATCTGTGATCATGCTAGGTCTCCGACTTGCTTGATTACAGTGAACCCTCATCTAGAGCTTTTCTCTTTGAAAACCTATTGTTGCTAGTAGTCCCTACTGCTACAATATGTTCTTCAAAGGGGATGATACCTCTAGAAACCATCAAGAGAGATATAACTACCTTGGGGATTATTGCTAAAAGCCTAGTTAGTTCTCTCCCTTATAGGTCCCTTAAATAGGGGCACGAAGCAAACACGCTGCGTGCCATTTTTCACACTGCCATGCATGAGTATCATATACCCTTTTGTTTATGTTCGGTAAATATTATCATACTGTGCACATTCCCGCATTGTGTCTTTTGCATAGGCATTGCATATGGGTTCTTTCTTGATCCCTACTGTAAACAAACCAACGAAGGGTCCGTGTCGCCTTCTTAAAAACGTGCGTTGGGGCATTTCGCTACCCCTAGACGTCGTATCTAAGAAGGGGACAAATTCCCCGGACCCCCGCATTCCTAGGTTGCATCTGTGTCATATGCATTCCATCATGCATTCATCCATCCCACCCATGAGATATCGGAGTTTTGATTTGCACCAGCTTTTGTCTCACTTTAGTAAGCATGGGAACAAATCAAACCGGCAAGAGGTTCTACCAAGTCAAGGTCAAAAGCCTAGATACCACCAGCATCAAGGAATTAGGGCGGTTGATGGAACCCCTCCAAATGCAAGCCTTCCGCAAGACTTACGGAAAGATCTTAGAGTTGACCATAGCAGAGGTATCCATAGAAGCCATTGTATCGCTTACCCAATACTACGACCAGCCTTTGAGGTGCTTCACATTCGGAGACTTCCAATTAGTACCAACCATTGAAGAATTTGAGGAAATTCTAGGATGTCCTCTCGGGGGAAGAAAACCATATCTTTCCTCCGGGTGTCTCCCCTCTTTGAGCAGAATTGCAACTGTGGTCAAGGATTCCGCAAGAGGTTTGGACCGCATAAAACAGACTCGGAACGGCATAGCGGGCCTACCACAGAAGTACCTAGAAGACAAAGCGAGGGGTATGGCCAATCAAGGAGAATGGGTCCCGTTTATGGATGTGTTAGCTTTGCTAATTTTTGGGGTCGTCCTCTTTCCAAACGTGGATGGTTTGGTAGGCCTAGCAGCAATCGACGCTTTCCTTGCCTATCACCATAGCAAGGAAAGTCCGGTGGTAGCTGTCTTGGCAGATCTATTTGACACATTTGACCGAAGGTGCGAGAAGAGTAGCGCACGGATCATCTGTTGCTTACCCGCCCTCTGTGTTTGGTTGGTTTCACACTTGTTCCAACAAGACACAAGACATCCATGTCCGCTCCTGAGCCATCGCTCGTGTACTGAAAAGAGGAGAATGGATTGGGACCAGCTCTTGGCCGGGATAGGAGGTAGAACAATCAGTTGGTTCCCCCGATGGAAGGAAGGAAAAGAAGGAGTCCTTTTCTCATGTGGGAGATACCCAAACATTCCGCTGGTAGGAACGAGGGGTTGTATTAATTACAATCCCACGCTCGCTATAAGACAACTAGGGTACCCCATGAGGGGAGCACCGACGGAAGAAAGCATGTCTCATTTCCTTGTGAGGGATCTCGGCGCACAAAATTCCAAGACTATGCAAAGAATCCATAAGGCATGGGAAACCCCGTTAAGGAAAGATCAAGAGCTTAGAGGCATTCGTAATGGCATCATTGGTGGGTACCACGAATGGCTGAAAGTTCGCATACGAGGTTTAGATTGGCTCGCCAAGTTAAAAGTCGTCAGCGAAGAGAATTTTGAAGCACCGGAAGAGGACGAGGAAGTCCAAGCTCTCAAAAGCGAGTTAGGAAAGGCAAAACTCGCCAAGGAGAAGTCCAAGTTGGCTGCTACACACGTTCGGAAGGAGTGTGCCGGGTTACGGGAAGAGAATGCAATTACCGCAAGAGCCCTTGAACAAGAGACCAAGAGGGCTCGCAAGGAAGAGTATGGCCGGAACAAATTTCGCGGAGCTCTATGGGGTAGCAATAATGAACTCAAGTTGCGAAGGGAAGAAAGGGACCAGTCGCGAGCACATAGCATGGTTCTGAAAGAGGAGTTGATTGCTTGTTCAAGGTCCAAAAGAAGCTTGTCTCAGCGTCTATGCGAGACAGAGACCAACATGTTAGCTATCATCGCCAAGCACCAAGAAGAGTTGGGTCTAGCCACGGCCCACGAGCATAGAATCGCGGATGAGTATGCCCAAGTATATGCGGAAAAAGAGGCTAGAGGAAGGGTGATCGACTCTTTACACCAAGAGGCAACCATGTGGATGGATCGGTTTGCTCTTACCTTGAACGGGAGTCAAGAACTTCCCCGATTGTTAGCCAAGGCCAAGGCGATGGCAGACACCTACTCCGCCCCCGAAGAGATTCATGGGCTTCTCGGCTATTGTCAGCATATGATAGACTTAATGGCCCACATAATTAGAAATCGTTAGGAAACTTGTATGGTCTCTCAGACCTTGACTAGATATGACTTTCTTTTTGAAATAAAATGAGTTGGTCCCAGGTTTCTACTCCAAAAAGCTTGTGCAAATCAAATCACTCCTACATCTCATCTCTAGCATGCATTTTCTTTCTTTACCCACTCCTCACGTTTGGTTTTTTAGGGAAAAACACCATAACTAAACGCGCCGCAAGGGATCCCTATCGCACCAGATCCAAATCTAGAACGATGGGTGATCAAGAGGAGACACAGGAACAGATGAAAGCCGACATGTCGGCTCTGAAAGAACAAATGGCCTCCATGATGGAGGCCATGTTAGGTATGAAGCAGATCATGGAGAAGAACGCGGCCACCGCCGCCGCTGTCAGTTCGGCTGCCGAAGCAGACCCGACTCTCTTGGCAGCTGCGCGCCAGCCTCCCTCAAACATAGTAGGACGGGGAAGGGACACACTGGGGCACGATGGCAGCCCTCACCTGGGATACAACCGAGCGGCTTACCCTTATGGATTGCCGCCCAACTATTCACCACCCATCTTGCAAGAAGATGCGGGCCACATTGCTTCTCCCGTCCATGAAAAAGAACCTCCTCAGCAGCCCGACGAAGTCCATAAAGACCCTCAAGATTATGCTCGGAGGGATGTCGAGTTTTATCCCCCGATCCCCGAAGGGCCGGCACCAGGCACGTTGCCTCAACCCAACCTCGCAGCATCGCCAATAGTTTTGTCTATGGAAGGGCCGCCCCCGGCAACTGAAGAAAGGAGGAAGCTCGATCTCCTTGAGGAAAGATTGAGGGCTGTGGAAGGATTTGGGGACTATCCATTTGCAGACATGACGGACCTTTGCTTAGTACCCGATGTTGTTATTCCCCCGAAGTTCAAAGTGCCGGACTTCGACAAGTATAAAGGGACGACTTGTCCCAAAAACCACCTCAAAATGTACTGCCGTAAGATGGGCGCCCATTCTAAAGATGAAAAGCTGTTGATACACTTCTTTCAGGATAGCTTGGCCGGAGCTGCGGTAGTGTGGTACACTAATTTGGAAGCTTCCCGTATCCGTACTTGGAAGGATCTGATTACCGCCTTCCTAAGGCAGTATCAGTACAATTCTGATATGGCTCCGGACCGTACTCAACTGCAGAATATGTTCAAGAAAGAGGGTGAAACCTTTAAAGAATATGCGCAGCGATGGAGGGATTTGGCGGCACAAGTAGCTCCTCCCATGGTTGAGAGAGAGATGATCACCATGATGGTAGACACTCTGCCAGTGTTCTACTATGAGAAGCTAGTGGGTTACATGCCGTCCAGCTTTGCGGATCTGGTGTTTGCCGGGGAAAGAATCGAGGTGGGATTGAAGAGAGGAAAGTTTGATTACGTTTCCTCCACAAACGTGAACGCCAAAAGAATCGGGGCAACAGGGGCAAAAAGGAAGGAAGGAGATGCCCATGCCGTCTCTTCAACACCCGCATGGGTCAAACCCCAGCAAACACCTCATGGTACCCATCAGTACGCGCAACATCACCCAAGCTTTTCGGCTCATGCTGGGAACGCCTCTAGTTCAACACCCGTGCAGCCTAAGGCACCCACCCAGAGGGAAGCTCCCCAAGTTCCAACTCCGAACACGGCTCGACCGGCCGGTAATTCCAACACGACAAGGAACTTCCCTCCAAGGCCATTGCCGGAATTCACCCCGCTCCCGATGACGTACGAAGATCTTCTACCATCCCTCATCGCCAATCATTTGGCCGTGGTAACTCCCGGAAGGGTCCTCGAACCCCCTTTCCCGAAGTGGTATGACCCTAATGCAACTTGCAAGTACCATGGGGGTGCCCCGGGGCATTCCGTCGAAAAATGCTTGGCCCTTAAATACAAGGTCCAACATCTAATGGATGCCGGATGGCTGACTTTCCAAGAGGATCGGCCCAATGTGAGGACCAACCCGCTCGCCAATCATGGAGGGGGAGCAGTTAATGCAGTTGAATCCGATAGGCCCCACAGGTCCAAACCTTTAAGAGATGTGGCAACCCCTAGGAGGTTTATCTTTGAGGCCCTACAAAAGGGAGGTGTAATTCCCCATAGTGGGTGTAAGGAGGATTCCTGTCTGCTACATTCCGGCGAGATGCATGACATGGAGACGTGTTTGGAAGTAGAGGAATTGTTACAGCGGATGATAGACCAAGGTCGACTAGAAGTCGGCATTAAAGGAAAAGAAGAGCCGCATATATGCATGCAATCTACGGAGGGGAGCGGTGTTGCGAAGCCCAAACCCTTGGTGATATACTTCACTAAAAGTACAGCCTCGCAAAAGCCCGGGCACCCCTTAATGGCCAAACCTGTTCCTTTCCCGTACCAAAATAGTCACGCGGTCCCGTGGAGATATACACCTCCGGGGAAGAAGGAAGAAGAAGTCACTGACGTCAGCTCGCTGTCAGCTAAAGTAACAAATATCACGGGGCTGAGCGGTGTGACCCGTAGTGGTCGTGTGTTCGCACCTCCGGACCTACCAGTCCAACCCGCCGACGTCAAAGGAAAAGGAAAAGTGGTGGAGGAACAAGATGGCGAAGCACCCCACGCTTCGAGTAAAGATATGCCAGCAAAGGGGCCCCCAGAGAAAAGGGATGGTAGAAAGGAGGTGTCGCTAGAGGAAGCCAGCGAGTTCCTTCGGATAATTCAGCAGAGCGAATTCAAGGTTATCGAACAGCTCAACAAAACCCCGGCTAGGGTCTCGCTGCTAGAGTTACTTATGAGCTCCGAGCCTCATCGGGCTCTGCTTGTAAAAGTGCTGAACGAGGCTCACGTGGCCCAAGATATTTCGGTAGAAGGTTTCGGAGGGCTGGTCAACAATATCACTGCCAACAACTATCTTGCCTTCGCCGAAGAAGAAATCCCCGCCGAGGGGAGAGGGCATAATAAGGCTTTACACGTATCAGTCAAGTGTATGGACCATATCGTGGCCAAGGTGCTCATCGATAATGGTTCCAGTTAAAACGTGATGCCTAAGAGCACTTTGGACAAGTTACCATTCAATGCTTCTCATTTAAAACCAAGTTCAATGGTGGTTCGGGCCTTCGACGGCACTCGCCGAGAGGTTAGGGGAGAGATCGATCTCCCAGTACAAATAGGCCCTCACACCTGTCAAGTCACCTTCCAAATAATGGATATTAACCCCCCCCTACAGCTGCCTGTTGGGGCGCCCTTGGATCCACTCAGTGGGAGTTGTGCCTTCTACACTCCACCAAAAGCTGAAATTCGTAGTGGAGGGGCACTTGGTCATCGTGTCAGGCGAGGAAGATATCTTGGTAAGCTGCCCATCCTCCATGCCTTATGTGGAAGCCGCAGAAGAATCGTTAGAAACCGCTTTCCAGTCTTTTGAGGTGGTCAGCATTTCCTCCGTGGACTCCCTCTTTGGGCAACCTTGTCTGTCCGATGCGGCGGTAATGATGGCCCGAGTTATGTTGGGGAACGGTTATGAACCCGGGATGGGTTTAGGCAAAGACAATGGCGGCATAACTAGCCTGATAAAAACCCAAGGAAATCGTGGGAAGTATGGTTTAGGCTATAAGCCCACTCAGGCGGACATGAAAAGAAGCATCGCGGGAAGGAAGAACAGTGGTCAGAGCTCGCGTTGGAGACAAGGAAGTGAAGGAAGCCCGCCCTGCCACATAAGTAGAAGCTTTATAAGTGCGGGTCTGGGAGACGAAGGTCAAGTGTTTGCGATATGTGAAGATGATGTTCCAAGTACTTCGGATTTGGTTCGACCATGCCCTCCTGATTTCCAGCTGGGAAATTGGCGAGTGGAGGAACGCCCCGGCATTTACGCAACAAGCATAATGTAAACCTTTACGGTTTTAAAAGCTCTATAGTTGGGCCTAGGCTTTAGAGTTTTCATTTTGTTAAGGCTTGGTGTCTTTTGTTTTTGAATTTATAATACAAGGATCTTTCTTCATCTGTTCCTGGTCTCTACCCATTCTCATTCATTTGCATGTTTACTTCTTTTTCTGAAACGGCAGATTCGATGACGAGTCCCCCGAAGGTACTAATACCTGGGACCCGTCTATCAACTTCGAGCAAGAAATGAACCAAACGGAAGATGAAGGAGATGAGGATGTGGGACTTCCTTCGGAACTAGAAAGAATGGTCGCCCATGAGGACCAAGAAATGGGGCCTCATCAAGAAGAAACAGAGCTAGTAGACTTAGGAATTGGCAGTGGAAAGAGGGAAGTAAAGATAGGTACAGGCATTACCGCACCTATCCGTGAAGAATTAATAATCCTGCTAAAAGACTACCAAGACATCTTTGCTTGGTCATACCAAGATATGCCCGGTTTGAGTTCTGACATTGTGCAGCACCGATTGCCTCTAAATCCCGAGTGTTCCCCAGTAAAACAGAAATTGAGGAGGATGAAACCCGAAACGTCCCTGAAGATAAAAGAAGAAGTGAAGAAGCAGTTTGACGCTGGATTTCTGGTCGTCGCTCGGTATCCAGAATGGGTTGCCAACATCGTACCAATTCCTAAAAAAGGTGGGAAAGTACGAATGTGTGTAGATTACCGGGACCTGAATCGGGCCAGTCCCAAGAACAATTTTCCGTTACCACACATCGATATCCTCGTAGATAACACGGCCAATTTCGCTTTATTGGTTTCTCTGGTTACAATCAGATAAAGATGGCGCCCGAGGATATGGAAAAGACTACTTTCGTCACCCTGTGGGGAACGTTCTGTTACAAGGTGATGTCCTTTGGACTCAAGAACGCCGGGGCAACTTATCAACGGGCCATGGTAGCTTTGTTCCATGATATGATGCATCAAGAGATCGAGGTCTACGTGGACGACATAATTGCTAAATCTAAATCTGAGGAAGAACACCTTGTCAACCTGCGGAAGTTGTTCGAAAGGCTTAAGAAATATCAATTAAGGTTGAACCCCGCTAAGTGTACCTTTGGGGTCAAATCAGGGAAATTGCTTGGTTTCGTTGTAAGCCAGAAAGGGATAGAGGTAGACCCCGAAAAAGTGAAGGCTATCCTTGAGATGCCAGAACCCCGTACAGAGAGGCAAGTCCGAGGTTTCCTGGGGCGCTTGAATTATATTGCCAGATTCATATCGCAGCTCACCGCCATTTGTGAGCCGTTGTTTAAACTCTTGCGCAAAAACCAAACTGACCGGTGGAATGAGGATTGCCAAGAGGCTTTTGGAAGGATCAAAAAGTGCCTAATGAATCCTCCCGTGCTTATGCCACCAGTACCTGGAAGGCCTCTCATTTTGTACATGACAATCTTGGACGAGTCAATGGGGTGTATGCTGGGGCAACATGACGAATCTGGGAAGAAAGAGCGCGCTGTTTACTACCTAAGTAAGAAATTCACGACCTGTGAGATGAATTACTCCTTGCTCGAAAGAACGTGTTGTGCTTTAGTATGGGCATCCCATCGCTTAAGGCAGTACATGCTGAGCCATACTACCTGGTTGATATCCAAAATGGACCCAGTTAAGTACATCTTTGAAAAGCCAGCTCTCACAGGACGAATCGCCCGGTGGCAAGTCTTGCTATCTGAGTTTGATATAGTCTACGTCACCCAAAAGGCGATAAAAGGAAGCGCTTTGGCAGATTATTTGGCTCAACAGCCTCTTAACGACTACCAGCCCATGCATCCGGAATTCCCGGATGAGGACATCATGGCCTTGTTCGAGGAAAAGTTGGACGAAGATCGGGACAAATGGACTGTATGGTTTGACGGAGCGTCAAACATTCTAGGTCATGGCGTTGGGGCAGTGTTGATCTCTCCGGACAATCAATGTGTACCTTTCACAGCCAGGCTAGGATTCGACTGCACCAACAACATGGCCGAATATGAAGCATGTGCCCTAGCCGTCCAGGCAGCAATTGACTCCGATGTCAAACTACTCAAGGTGTACGGCGACTCAGCGTTGGTAATCCATCAGCTGAGAGGAGAATGGGAAACTAGAGATCCCAAGCTGATACCCTACAAAGCCTACATCAAGGAGTTGGCTGAGACTTTCGATGAGATCTCCTTCCATCATGTTCCCCGCGAGGAAAATCAAATGGCGGATGCACTTGCTACATTGGCATCTATGTTCCAGCTAACACCGCACGGGGACCTACCCTACATTGAATTTCAGTGTCGTGGCAAACCCGCACATTGTTGCCAAGTGGAAGAGGAACGGGACGGAAAGCCCTGGCATTACGACATCAAGCGATATGTCGAAAGCAAAGAATACCCGCCAGAGATTGCCGACAACGATAAAAGGACATTGAGGAGGTTGGCAGCCAGTTTCTTCATGAGCGGAGGCACACTGTATAAAAGAAATCACGACATGACACTCCTGCGATGTGTGGATGCCAAGGAGGCAGATCACATGATCGAGGAAGTCCATGAGGGCTCGTTTGGAACGCACGCCAACGGGCATGCTATGGCCAGGAAGATCTTAAGAGCAGGTTATTACTGGCTTACCATGGAAAGTGATTGTTGTGTCCATATGAGGAAGTGCCACAAATGTCAAGCATTCGCGGATAACGTCAATGCCCCACCGCATCCCCTGAATGTCATGTCCGCCCCTTGGCCTTTCTCTATGTGGGGAATAGATGTCATCGGGGCCATTGAGCCCAAGGCCTCGAATGGTCATCGCTTCATCCTCGTAGCAATAGATTATTTCACCAAGTGGGTCGAGGCGGCTTCATATACCAATGTCACGAGGAATGTGGTGGTCAGGTTCATTAAGAAGGAGATCATCTGCCGATATGGTTTGCCAAGAAAGATTATCACGGACAACGGCACCAACCTGAATAATAAGATGATGGCAGAAATGTGCGAGGAGTTTAAAATCCAGCATCACAATTCCACGCCCTACCGGCCAAAGATGAATGGAGCCGTGGAAGCAGCTAATAAGAATATCAAAAAGATTATCCAAAAGATGACCGTGTCATACAAGGATTGGCACGAGATGCTCCCATTCGCGTTACACGGTTACCGGACTTCAGTGCGAACGTCAACTGGGGCAACGCCGTTCTCATTGGTATATGGGATGGAGGCGGTGTTACCATTTGAGGTAGAAGTCCCGTCATTAAGGATCTTGGCAGAATCCGGATTAAAGGAATCAGAGTGGGCTCAAACACGCTACGATCAGCTCAACCTCATTGAGGGTAAGCGCTTAACGGCCATGAGTCATGGGCGCTTGTACCAGCAAAGAATGAAGAGCGCGTTCGACAAGAAAGTACGCTTACGCAAGTTCCATGAGGGAGACCTTGTGCTAAAAAAGATGTCTCATGCTGTCAAGGACCACCGAGGGAAATGGGCCCCGAACTACGAAGGGCCTTTTGTTGTGAAGAGGGCTTTCTCCGGAGGGGCCCTGGTGCTTACCAACATGGATGGCGAAGAGCTACCTTCACCCGTGAACTCTGATGTCGTCAAACAATATTATGCTTAGAAGCTGGGGCAATTAAGGATGTCGCTGCATGTTCTTTATCTTCGTGCGTTTTCTAGATCTCCCCCCCAGGGATTTCCGGTCCGCTGTATCCCTTGTTACGGTCTTTCAAAGAAATGAACATGGATTTGAGGCTTTTAGTCCTCACGTTAGTTTCACACCTTGCGTTAATTTGTGATCGCCTGAGCCCTTCCGCTCAGTTCATGGGATCCCCCAAGCGCTTAATTAGAATTGAACCTGAACCAACTTTCCCTAAATTTTCTGCGTTTGAAAACATTCATGCATACGCATACGCATACGCATGTATATTGTTGTGGTAAAACAGGGGCAGGATCACCTTGGGCTACCTTCTGGAGTGAAGACAAAACATGAATGGCAGAAACCAGTCAAGGTAGGGTAATGATGCGGCCAAGATGGGCCATACCTGGTTGTTTATTACTTGCAGGTACTTAAGGATGAACGCAAGCGGGGATGGGGTCACGACCGACCGATCGTTGCTCTTCTCTGTGCGAAACAAGCGGGGAATGTCGCTGCAAGGCAGCTCCGTATCCTTTGTATTTTGCAGCTTTCTTTTACTATTTGTTTGTTTTAAAAAGGAAAAGGGTAATAATAAAATAAGTAATCAACGCCTAATTCTAACCTAAGTAAGTTCAAGTTAGGCAAAATGCTAATCCATGAGAAGGGAGGGGACATGGTTAATGTTCCCCTCAAAAAAAAAAAAAAAAAAAAAAAAAAAAAAAAAAAAAGTGCAGGTTAGCTCGCCTGGGCGAGCTAGGCTCGCCTAGGCGAGCCACCCCTGCATCAAATTATAAAAATGACGAAAGGGGGGGCGTTTTTACGTTCAAAAACTTCTTTTCCCCCCTTTCAAAAGCCATACCCACGGGATTGATGAATTTGCAGCCCTAGGGTCATCCTTTTTCGCATTTTTTGATTCCGTTTTGCGCTTTTGTTCATCACCAACAAGTAAGTATTCCATCCCTAAGCTTTCTAGCTTTTCATTGGTGTATTTTGATCTCCTTTTTGTGCTCTAAATTGTGGGAGTGTGCTCAAATATATGGGGCAATTTTGATTTGTTTTCTTGCTTGATTAAGTTGAATTGGGGGTTTGTATGAGATGGCCCTAGGCCTATAATGCATTTTGAAGTAATGGGACATGCCACATTGTCCCCGTTCTCTTGCTATTGATGCCTAAACGCGCGCCCACCAAGTGTTCGGTGAAATGCCTCAATGGCATTAGCGCGTGATTTTTGTAGGGAAACAACCCATGGGGCAATTTGGCTTGCACATATTTTTGGGACATGCATTCATTTTCGAAAGAGCTAGAGTAATTGCCCCGCATATGTCCTAGGCCTAGGAACCAAAGTTTTATGCAAAAGTACACAAAAGGAGGTGCATATTGGGTAAAGTTACCCTCTTTTGGGCCAGCAATCAGCTATGGGCCACACTATAATATTTTCCCTACGCCTAGATGTTTAGGAATTGTGCTCGTCATGAATGCGTAGGTTTAGAATAGGTAGCAAGATACCTTTGGCAATTTGCACTTTGGGTATGAATAGCGAAATACTTGAATGTATGTATATATAATTTTTGGTAGTCAAAATGTCTCACAAAAAATATATATAAATATGTTGAATGTTATGTGAAAGAAAACATATTCCAAAAAAAATATATATATAATTTGAATACAATTTTAGTCAGCAAAGGAAAATATGCTTGAAGTTGCATGCGGCTTTAGGTAGCAAAAACTTGAAAAAAGGCATGAAATGTAGCACTTTATTGTGTAGATAGTCAAGATTCATCATGAAGTTTGTATATGTATAGATATTAGAAATACCAAGATGAGCGCATGTGCAATTTTTGGTACCCCGAAATGCTTTGAGTATGCATGTGTGTAAATTTTGACAAGATGGCGTGTATGATGTAAATAACAAATACACTTTGGAAGTACATGTAAATAATCTAGGTAAGGAAGCTACCTTGATTGTATATGGGTGCATTTTTCTTAGTTAATAGGATGTCTTGTGCAAGTGAACGTTCGTAGGGAAATATGCCATAAGCTTGCTCTAAATTTACATTGATGTTTGTATTGATGGGAGGAGGTTACATGCCATTTTTGCTTTAAGAGTAATGTCCCACTAAAACTAACTTTCCAAATGTTTGCCTTCGCAGGAATGGCACCGAGGAAGCTTGCCTCAAAGAGGTCCAGGAAGGACAAGGCGGCCGAAGGAACTAGTTCCGCCCCGGAGTACGACAGTCACCGCTTTAGGAGCGTTGTACACCAGCAGCGCTTCGAAGCCATCAAGGGATGGTCGTTTCTCCGGGAGCGACGCGTCCAGCTCAGGGACGACGAGTATACTGATTTCCAGGAGGAAATAGGGCGCCGGCGGTGGGCACCACTGGTTACTCCCATGGCCAAGTTTGATCCAGAAATAGTCCTTGAGTTTTACGCCAATGCTTGGCCAACAGAGGAAGGCGTGCGTGACATGAGATCCTGGGTTAGGGGTCAGTGGATCCCGTTCGATGCCGACGCTATCAGCCAGCTCCTGGGATATCCGATGGTATTGGAAGAGGGCCAGGAATGCGAGTATGGCCAGAGGAGGAACCGGTCTGATGGGTTCGATGAGGAGGCCATCGCCCAGCTGTTATGTATACCGGGGCAGGATTTTGCCCGGACTGCTGCAGGGAGACGAGTGCGAATCATGCGCACCAATATGACCACCCTGACCCAGATATGGATGACGTTGCTCCTCAGCAACATCCTGCCCACCGATCATAATTCCGACCTCCCCATGCCTAAGTGCCAGCTGGTGTACGCCATCCTGACACGGATGAGCATCCATGTGGCTCAGTTGATCGCTGATGCCATATATATTTTTGCAGGTATGGCGCCCACTAGGCACCCTTTGGACCCAGATAAGTCCAACAGGGCCCTGGGATTCCCCGCACTGATCACAGGACTCTGCCAGTCGTTCGGAGTCCCCGTTGCACCTACCAAGGTGATTCGGCCGCCCATCACCCGGGCTTTTATTGAGAAGTACTGTACCCAGAGACAGGCTCAGGGTGATGCTCCACAGGCCGCAGGCGCGCCCCCACCACCTCATCAAGCTGGCCAGGCTGGGGCATTTGACATGGAGCAGTATTTACGGCATTTGGTTCGCCAGCAGGCGGCCAACCACCGAGCACATGTACGGACCCATGATTGTCTGTACCAGATGAGCCTTAGCATGCAGAGCCAGGGCTTCGCTCCTTTTTCATGCCCTACTCCAGACCAGTTCAGGGCAGAGGTTGCATGGCCCGGAGATTGGCTCGAGGCCCAAGCAGGAGAGGCACCCCCAGAAGCTCCCGGCGATGGAGAAGAAGCCCACGAGGATGAGGAGATGGCCGATTTGCTTGACTTCTTGGGAGGGAGTGGAGATACGTGACTGGGAGATCCCCAGATTCATGTTTTCTTTCATATTTCTTTTGTCATTTTTATTCTATGTTATTGTTTTGACTTGAGAGACTAACGTTTGTTTTTGTTGTTTCGATTGTCATTTGTACAGCGCATACATTTTTGTTTAGATTGGTGCGTTAGTATTTATATATCATTACTATCGATGATGTTTGAAATTCTGGAACCGTGTAGAGTTCTTCGTTTAGGAACATCGTCCAAAAGTATATATGTAAAATAAACAAAAAAATCATGATAAAATTAAAAATAGAAAAGGAAAGAAAATGAAATAGAAAAGGAAAGAAAATGAAATAGAAAAGGAAAGAAAATGAAGTAGAAAAGGAAAGAAAATGAAATAGAAAAGAAAAGAAAGTGAAAAGAAAAAGAGAGCAAATAAGAAAAAAAAAGGGGGGGCAAGTAAGGAAAAAGGTGGAAAAAAAGAAAATAAGTTGTCTAGCTAAAAAACGACATGCTTTTGAAAAGAGATGACTTCCAACTTTTCTTTGGAAAAATTCATTGATCATAATCGATTTTTGGAAAATGTGTCTACACCTGAAGGGTGAATGCTGTGAAATTTCCCCGGACGCCCGAAATGGACTCGGATGAATGCACAAATTGATAAAAGAACATATTTTGGAAACATTGGGTTGATTAAAATAGAGGAAATGAATCCTGAGCCCTAGCATCACATGACCATAAAAATTTGACATTTGAGTGTCCGCATAGGTGCATGCATGACCAGTTTTGCATAAAATTTCCAAATCATCATTTTTGCATTTTGTGTCATGGAAATAATGTAAGGCAACCCTTTTATCCTTGAGCCAAACCAAACCCCGACATGTATCATGTCTAGCCATTCTACAAACCTTGAGCCAAAATCCTGACTCACCATAATCCTTACCCTCGGAAGCAAAAAGAAAGAGAAAGGAAATTCCCAATCAAAGAGTGGGAGAAAGCAAAAAGAAAGAGAAAGGAAATTCCCAATCAAAGAGTGGGAGAAAGCAAAAAGAAAGAGAAAGGAAATTCCCAATCAAAGAGTGGGAGAAAGCAAAAAGAAAAGAAAGGAAATTCCCAATCAAAGAGTGGGAGAAAGCAAAAAGAAAAGAAAGAAGTTCCCAATCAAAGAATGGGAGAAAGAAAGAAAAAAAAAAAAAAAGGGAGAAAAGAAGGAAAGAAAGCCCCTGATCAAGGATCGAAAGAAAACAGAAGAAATGTGCAGAGAGGTCTTTGGACCGGACAATATCTGAACAGTACAGAATTGTCACCAAATGAACAAAAAGAAGGAAAGGAATCCACGACCTAAAATGGTCTTCTCCCTTTGATTACCAACCGAAATCCCGTGCGCTAGCGACCCTTTTTTCCTCGCCCCGCACTAAGAAAAAAAAAACAGAAAAAGGAAAAGCCAGGAAAATCAAAAGCCAAAAACACACAAAAGCCGAAAGAAGAAACCACCAAAAGAACACGTTCCCAAGGGAAGCCCTATTGATCCATGATCACGCATGTAATTTTTGATTTGATAGGAAATAATTTGCAAAGTCAAGTCATGACATATCTATGGTTCGGAATTAGGATGAAACACTTACCTGTGCGAGATTGATACACTTTGAGTGGATTTCTTCTATTTTTGTCGGACCCAGTGTTTCCTCTAAATGATCATTTAGAAACGAAATGCTAACATCCAAAATCTCATTTATGGTTATGGGAGATTTCATCAGCAGACTCTCCTTCCCTGGTAGACGCATTGTTTTTCACTCAAAAAAAAAAAAAAAAAGCATATGCTGCTCTAAATCAGTTGGAATATTTGTCTCTTTGCTAAAGCATGTTTGCATTTTAGTGGAGAAAACACCGAGACTTTTTCAAGTCTCACAAGTTTTCCAGAACTACGTAGGTCTGAGTTCCTCATTGGAGGATACGTAGGAGCAAGAGCCTCGCTTTTGTCGACCACACCGCCTTTTGTTGCCATAACTCAAGAGCTGATACGCGGAGATACCTTATGGTTATTCGCACCCTTTTGTCATCCAGAGGCGGCGGGCCCGATGACAAGCAGAGACCAAGTTTGGTCATTCTGCACCCATGATACGCGGAGATACCTTATGGTTATTCGCACCCTTTTGTCATCCAGAGGCGGCGGGCCCGATGACAAGCAGAGACCAAGTTTGGTCATTCTGCACCCATGATACGCGGAGATACCTTATGGTTATTCGCACCCTTTTGTCATCCAGAGGCGGCGGGCCCGATGACAAGCAGAGACCAAGTTTGGTCATTCTGCACCCATGATATGCGGAGATACCTTACGGTTATCCGCACCCTTTTGTCATCCAGAGGCGGCGGGCCCGATGACAAGCAGAGACCAAGTTTGGTCATTCTGCACCCATGATACGCGGAGATACCTTACGGTTATCCGCACCCTTTTGTCATCCAGAGGCGGCGGGCCCGATGACAAGCAGAGACCAAGTTTGGTCATTCTGCACCCATGATACGCGGAGATACCTTATGGTTATTCGCACCCTTTTGTCATCCAGAGGCGGCGGGCCCGATGACAAGCAGAGACCAAGTTTGGTCATTCTGCACCCATGATACGCGGAGATACCTTACGGTTATCCGCACCCTTTTGTCATCCAGAGGCGGCGGGCCCGATGACAAGCAGAGACCAAGTTTGGTCATTCTGCACCCATGATACGCGGAGATACCTTACGGTTATCCGCACCCTTTTGTCATCCAGAGGCGGCGGGCCCGATGACAAGCAGAGACCAAGTTTGGTCATTCTGCACCCATGATACGCGGAGATACCTTACGGTTATCGGCACCCTTTTGTCATCCAGAGGCGGCGGGCCCGATGACAAGCAGAGACCAAGTTTGGTCATTCTGCACCCATGATACGCGGAGATACCTTATGGTTATTCGCACCCTTTTGTCATCCAGAGGCGGCGGGCCCGATGACAAGCAGAGACCAAGTTTGGTCATTCTGCACCCATGATACGCGGAGATACCTTACGGTTATTCGCACCCTTTTGTCATCCAGAGGCGGCGGGCCCGATGACAAGCAGAGACCAAGTTTGGTCATTCTGCACCCATGATACGCGGAGATACCTTATGGTTATTCGCACCCATTCTTTTGCTATCTGTAAGACAGAACGCTTGATAGCATGCAGGGGCTGACACAGTCTTCTGCACCTTTTGTTCCTCCGGGAACAACAAAGTCATTTACATGCGGAAATTTCATGGTCGCCCGCGACTCTCGTCAACCGAGAGGAGCGAAATTAGTGTCATACACTGATTTTTGGGGACCTTTGCTTGATGACATGCGACCATTCTTTGGTCCTTGTGAGATGCTTGGCATCCATCATTAGGCAATTTGTGAAATCCTAGGAACGACAAGTCACGGTCACCCGCGACTCTCGTCAACCGAGAGGAGCGAAATTAGTGTCATACACTGATTTTCGGGGACCTTTGCTTGATGACATGCGACCATTCTTTGGTCCTTGTGAGGTGCTTGGCACCCATCATTAGGCAATTTGTGAAATTTTGGGAACAACAAGTCATTTGCATGTGGAGATTTTATGGTCACCCGCGACTCTCGCCAAATCGAGAGGAACGAAATTAGTGTCTTATCTTTACTTTCCTTTTATCTCCAATAAAAGACAAGTAAAGAGGGGCAACTGTCATACCCTAATTTCGTCCGGGGACCTTTGCTCGATGACGTGCGACCATTCTTTGGTCCTCGTGAGGTGCTTGGCACCCATCATTAGGCAATTTGTGAAATTCCAGGACATGCCGAAAAAACCAAAAAATATTGATGCACAATCCGTAAGTTTCCGTGACACACCGGAAATCAAACGGAAGCATCGTTGCATAATTAAGTGAGGTTCCGTAACATTCCGTAAGTCAAAAAGGGGATGATTATGTAATCCGCAAGGTTCCGTAACATTACGGAAAGAAAACAAGTATCGTTACGAAATTCGTAAGTTTCCGTAACTTTACGAAAAAAGAATCACCAAAAAAACAGCAGAGGGGGGTGTACTTAGTAAAAATGGGGGTGCAAATAGCACCCAGGCCCATTTGGGCCCTCCAGAAGATTCCTCCAGAAGGCGGTTGCTTCTGGAGGAAGCAACCCTGCTCGCCTGGGCGAGCTGAGCTCGCCTGGGCGAGCTGGGCGGCAACCACCTCCCCTATTTTGCTATAAATAGGGGAGGAAATGAAGAAGGAAGGGGTCCAGCCCCTTAGGCACTTTTCTCTCTTTCGAATTTGCTTGGAAAAATTGTTTCCGTGAAGAAAATCTAAGCCGAGGCGCTTCCGAAACGTTTCCGTAACGTTTTCCGTGAGGAATCTCGCAAAGGTTTGAACCGTTCTTCGACGTTCTTCATTCGTTCTTCATCGTTCTTCGATCTTCAACGGGTAAGTACCTCGAACCAAGCTTTTCGATTCATTCTATGTACCCGTAGTGGTCCACATTGTGTTTCGTGCATTTTTATTCTCGTTTTGTTTACTTTTTATACCCCCTGTTGACGTGCTTAAGCCATTTTACTTAAGTCGTTTCTCGCTTAACTTAAAAATAAAATCAATTTCCACCGAACGTTTGAATTGTATTATCCATTAACTTCGGTTAAAATAAATTCCGACCGTTCGGTCGTGCCGTAACCACGTTGGAAATCAAAAAAGAGGTAAAAAATAATATAATAATCAAAAAATATCTTTTTAGTAAAATAAAGCGGAAAATCAATCGGACGTTTTCTCTTTGGGATTTCTCATTCTTAATCGAATTGATTAATAACTAAAGTGAAATTAAGGCTAAAATCAACTCGCCTAGTCAAGCTCGTCCACAAAAATAGGCTTTTGAAGTTTGTCATTTCAATTTCTCACTAAGTAAAATGGATCATTTTTAAGGTCCAACGCCTTAAAATGATCACCACTTGAGTAAAAAAGAATCATTTGATAAGAAAGAACTACGTAGGTCTGAGTTCCTCCTTGAGGATACGTAGGAGCAAAAGTCCCGCTTTTGTCGACCACCCCAAGAGATCGTTAATAGTCCAATGCCTTAACGTTTCTCTCCTTTCAAAAACAAGAGATCGTTAATGGTCCAATGCCTTAACGTTTCTCTCCTTTCAAAAAACAAGAGATCGTTAATGGTCCAACGCCTTAACGTTTCTCCCCCTTTCAAAATCAAAAGACCGTTTAATGGTTCAACACCTTAAATGACCTTTTGTTCAAACAAAATATATCTTGCAAAAAGATAAAAAATAAACTTAACCAAACACTTTGTTCCAAAAGAACTACGTAGGTCTGATTTTCTCATCCCAAATTGAGGAATACGTAGGAGCAAAGGGAAACACCCTTGTCGACCTCAAAAAAGGAAAAAATATAAAAAGGGTATAAAGGATATAAGAGCATAAAAGGGAACATAAAAATCAAAGTCATGTTTGCACATTCGATTAAAGGCTGCCGTCCCTTGGGACGGGCGTGTGGGGTGCTAATACCTTCCCCGTGCGTAAATACAACTCCCGAACCTTTCACTAAAAAGTTCGTAGATCGCGTCTTTTCCGGTTTTTCCGACGTTTTCCTCAAATAAACGTTGGTGGCGACTCCGCGCGTATTCCTTTCGTGGAACACGCATCCCGCGAGTCTCGCGTCGCCCTCCCGCCGAAGGGTAGGTTGCGACACATTAGTTTCCTTAATTTTTTAAATAGTGATCAAGGGGTTCCCACAAACCCTAAGAGAATAAAGGTCATTCCTGAGTGGCCCGCTCCACCAAGTGTAAGAAAAATTTGGGGCTTCCAAGACTTAACAAACTTTTACAAAAGGTTTGCCCCATATTTTTCTATACTTGTAGCACCACTCATTGAGTTGGTGAGGAACCATGTTCCTTCATGGGAAGATGCCCAAGAAATGAGTTTTCAGACCTTACCTTACTTCAACATACTAAACACCACTAATACATATGTTTTTGTTCTTTTTACAGGTGTTGAGGAAAAAAGCCCACAGTTTCAAGAACCTCGGGATTTGAGGTCAAATCCTTTTCAAGGGGGAGGGAATGATGCAATCCTACCCCGCAAGGGCATTGGATAGAAAACTCCAAGTAGATTGGGCCAGAGATGCAAGAGAAGGCCCTAGGGTTCTTATGAGCCTTAGGGTAGATTTCAGGCCCATGGGCTAAGTACGAGCCCACTTATCTTTGTAAATATTAGATTAAGGTTTCATTATTTTTGGGCCTTGTATTTAGGGCTCCATAATGTAGGTAGGGTACCCTAGAAATATAGGATTTTTCAGCCCTTGTATTTTAGGGCACCTAGACTAGTTTTTGTATTAGGGGTAGTTTTGTAATTTCACATGCACTAAGTGGATATTTGATGTGTGTGGTTGGAAATAAAATTAATTGAATTGGTAGAAGTCCAATCCAATTAAATTTTAGAGGGGGAGGTGAGCATTTGCTTACTACACCCCATTGTCACATCATATAGTCACACTTTGTGCATGTCCTTCATGCTTTTCATGCCTCATGACACCTAAGCACACATAGTGGAGAATCTTGGAATTGATCTTGGATTAGTGGGCTGAACCATAACTAAAATTCACTAATCATAATTAGTGAAATTTTGGCTCCAAAGTTTGGCTCCACAAATTCAATTTCAAATTCAAGTGAAATTTGAATTTCCCTCCAATTTTGTGTGACACTTAGGCTATAAATAGAGGTCATGTGTGTGCATTTTTTTCAACTTTGATCATTTGAATATTAAACTTCAGATTTCAAAGCTCATTTTGAGCACAAAATTTCGTGCTCTTCTCTCCCTTTCCCATCATTCATCTCCTTCTTCCTCCAAGCTCTTATCCATGGCCTCCTATGGTGGTGAGCTTCTTCTAGACTCATCTTCTCCTTGAAGTGGCGTCTCCTCTCTCTCTTCCTTCTCCATTCCGCTGCCATTCATCTTCCAAGAAGCAAAGGAATCCATTGATGAAGAAGATCCTAGGCCTACAAGCTCCAATGGAGCTTGCATCAGTGCTAATACCTTCCTCAAACGTAAATACAACTCCCGAACTTAGAATTTTCGTTTTGACCGGTTCCTTCAGTTTTTCCGACGTTTTCCACAAATAAACGTTGGTGGCGACTCTGCGCATCCTTCCTCCTTTGGAAAGCGCACCCGTGAGCCTCGCCTCACAAGCCCGCTAAAGGGCATGTTGCGACAGTTGGCAACTCCACTAGGGACTTTTTGTGAGTTAGGCCTATTTTAAGGAATTGTGGAATTGTGAAACTTTGTGTGTGCATTTGTTGGACTGTGTAAAATGTAAATAACTGTTGTCTATTTCACATTCTTTACACTGCATTCTAAGCACCCACGGGTTTGAGTAAAAAAAGGGGCCCTATACCTGGGTTCATGGGAATCTAAGGAGTGGAGGTGAATCTATGATCATGCTAGGTCTCCGACTTGCTTGATAATAGTGAAACCTCGTCTAGAGCTTTCTCTCTTTATAATATGTTGTCGCTGGTATTCCATACCTCTATAATATTATTATCTTGAGTGATGATACCTCTAGAAAACAGCCGTGTGAGCTATGAATCGTTGGGAGTAGTTATTAGAGACCCCTAGATATTATCCTATAGGTCCCTAAAATAGGGGCACAAAGCGAACACGTTGCATGCCTTTTAAACACTGTCATGCATATAACCTAAATGTCATGTACGCCTTTGTTGTTTGTATTTATTTGTGGATATTGTCATACTCTATGCATCCCCGTGTTATGCTTTTTGCGCGTCTACATCATGTCGTCACGCACGCGTTGTATGTTGGTCTCGTCTTTTGTCATGGAAAGCCGGAAGATCCATATCACCTTCTTAACTACACACATGGGGCACCACCCCCAAGTGTGCAAGTAAGAAGAGATAATTTTTCGGGGCTTTCGTGTCCGTAAATGCATTCATATCATGCATCGCATAAACATCTCTTCAGCATCATAATGAACATATCGTTCTTGCATTTGTCCGTTATCACATTCCAACCTCACATTTTGCATGGGTCATTGAATCATCATGCATCTGCGTTCAACAAACTTTTTGATCTACAAATTGCATACCAATTGTTTTCATGTTTGCTCATGCGTGACCCTTGCGTTTTCCTCTGCAAGACAACAACAAAAAAGAAAGCGCAAAAATTCACGCTGCATTCTTAGTTGCATATATTCGGTACCATGAGCCAACCATGTTGGGATCATAAACCCATTTCACTTAAAAACAAAATGATTGAACATGGTACCTAATGCATGGTTAACTAAGAAAGGATGTCTCTTCGGGCATCTCAATCTCATAATTACATTTTCCATGCATAGCATGCGTATTCTCGAGTCTTTCATCCCTATGAAATGTTGTTGAAGTATTGGCGATCAAAATTGCCATTCCCTGAGTTATGGGGTTGAACCAAGCTCGTGCTTTTACGAAAAGGTTCATCGAGTCAAGTCGAAGCATGCAAGTAACCATCTTGCAAAAATTGGGGCAAAAGATGGATCGTGTTACATCATTGCTTCGTCTACTGCCAAACACGTTTAGGATTGTTGATATCCTTGTTACTTCCAACTTCACCTTGACAAAGATGTCATGGACCATGTTGAAAATCTAAATTGATTCAACCCCATGTCCTGCGTAAAAATTCGCAATACTTCAACTATGCATCATTTGTGTACATCCATACTTTTCATTGGTTGCATTGCTCATTACATTCTTTCCTTGAAAAATAAAATAAAAAAAAGAACTTAATCATTGTTATAAAAAAGAAAAAAAAACCACTTTACGGCGCCCTTACCGAACCTGTGCTAGAGCTAGAGTAATGGGTAAAGCAGAGGAGGTGCAAGAGAAGGTGAAGGCCGACATGGAAGCCATGAAAGAGAAAATTGCCACAATGATGGAGGCCATGATGAGCATGAAGAAGATAATGGAAGCCAATGCGGTTACAATTGCCGCTACCAGCACTGTTGCTAAGAGGAACCCGATGCCCCCATCTGGCCTCAACCAAATGAATCATCCAACCTCAGTTATGGTAGGCAAAGATTTGGGAAGTACGGGCAGCCCCCATGATGTGCAAATTCAAAACGAGCATGCCTTCCCGCCATATGGCTTGCCTCTCAACTATACGCCACCCAATGTGGCGTACACTCCCAATAAGAATGTCAATAACTCCACTCCTATACCCATTAAGAGCCAACAACCTCAAACTGATCATGCACATGTCTCTTAAACCGTGAGGGAGACACATGAAATTCCCCACCACAATCTAGCCGACTTCGAGCCTTGCCTCGGATATGCCACTGAAGGGCAAGCAGTTGGTGGTATACCCCTACAAAACCCTTTGGAGGGCCCTCAGTATCATCCCCAGCTAAACCTCTTGCATTCCATAACAAGTAAAAACCCTCATGCTATGGCAGAAATGTGAAAGTTGGATCATCTAGAGGAAAGGCTCAGGGCCATTGAAGGAGGTGAAGATTATGCCTTTGCTAACCTAGAAGAGTTGTTCCTAGTACCCAATATCACCACCCCTCCCAAGTTCAAGGTGCTGGACTTTGACAAGTACAAGGGGACTACTTGCCCCACGAACCATCTAAAGATGTATTATCGGAAGATGGAGGCATACACAAAAGATGAGGAATTGCAGATACATTCCTTCCAAGAAAGTCTAACTGGGGTAGCTGTTACCTGGTACACTAACTTGGAACCTTCCCAAGTCCATTCCTGGGAGGACCTAATGGTTGCCTTCGTTAGGCAGTGTCGGTATAATGGCTTCGGATAGGACGCAACTACAAAACATGTGCAAAAAAGGGGGCACGGATCTTTCAAAGAATACGCCCAAAGGTGGAGAACCTGGCAGCTCAAGTGGCACCTCAATGACGAAAAAATGATGACAATGATAGTAGACACATTACCAGTATTCTACTATGGAAAATGGTGGGTTACACACCTTCAAGCTTTGCGGATTTGGTCTTCATCGGCAAAATGATCGAAGTGGGTCTAAAAAGAGTCAAATCTGATCATTTTGCTTTGATAAATGCAAAACAAATTGGGGCAAGTGAAGAGGATGAGAAGGAGGGAGAAACCTATGCTGTGACTGCCATTCTTATACGACCAAGTTTCCCACCAACCCAACAATGTCATTACTCAGCCAATAACAACCCTTCTCATTACCCACCACCCAGTCATCCACAAAGGCCATCCCTAAAATCAACCACAAAGCCTACCTACCGCACTTCCAATGACAAACACCACCTTTAGCATAAACCAAAACACCAACCAAAAAATGAATTTTGCAGCGACAAAGCCTGTAGAATTCACCCCAATTCCAGTGTCCTATGCTGACTTGCTCCCATATCTACTTGATAATTCAATGGTAGCCATAACCCTAGCCAAGGTTCATCAACCTCCATTTCTCCGAGAATACAACTCGAACACAACGTGTGCTTGTCACGGAGAAGCCCCGGGGCGTTCCATTGAGCATTGTAGGGCTCTGAAGCGTAAGGTGCAAGGTCTAATTGATATGGGCTGGCTGAAATTTGAGGAGAATCGCGTGTAAATCCTGACATTGACAAGAGATGCCACACATGGGGCAATTTTGAAAGCTATTGTTAGATGTCTCTAATGACTCATCAGGATTTTCAACTTTCACCGGAATTGGGTGCAAGCCATTGGTCTATTTGCTCAAGCGACCTGTGCTCCTGAGTTTGGACTTCCAAGACCGTTCAATCAGAGATTACTCGCCTTGCACATTGGTGGGGCTGCCATAAAACAACAAGTAAAGTTCAAAACAAATAAGTTTCAAAATAAAAATAAAAAAAAAATATTCAAAAAAAGAGCATTTGATTGACTGTGTTTTCAAGACGTTCATGTGTCCTCATTTTATCATTCCGGAAAGTTTGTCTTTTTAGAGAGAAGTGAGTTATCAAGAATAGGATGTTGGATAAATGGCCTCAGTTACCTTAAGAAAAAGGGGGGTTGAATTAAGATACGAAGACTATTCCCCAATTAAACTTTCACTCTCTTCGGATTAACAATGCACCCTTAACATGAATTACTCAAAAGATAATTCAAAATAAACTTCTTTAAAGCAAAAGATAAATAGCAACAAATAAAAAAAGTTTAAGGGAAGAGAGGAATGCAAACTTGATTTATACTGGTTCGGCCACTTCCCGTGCCTACATCCAGTCCTCAAGCAACCCACTTGAGATTTTCCACTCTCTTTGTAAAACTCCTTTTACAAAGTCTGAACCACACAGGGACAACCCTTCCCTTGTGTTCACGAATCCTCTACAACGAGAGACCCACGGTCTCTTAATCCATTTTCAGAAATAAGAAGAAGAGAAGAAGAGATCTCTCTTAAAAGAGATGGATTGTACGATGAAGATCAATCAAAATTCCTTATTGAATATGCAAGTGGTTGACCAAGGAATCTTTTGAGAGGATAAAGACATTTCAGTTTAGAAAAACTCTTGATCTTTTGAGAGGATAAAACTTTTTGGGCAATGAAAACTCTCTTTAAATTCGTGTTTCCAAGTCACCTTTGATGGCCATTCATAAAACATTTGAATAGAGGTGACTCTTGGAAATTATTTTCTGAAAATCCCCTTTGGTAATCGATTACAAGACTTGTGTAATCGATTACAGGCTTTAAAATTTGAATTAAAACGTTCAATAGACTGTTGGTAATCAATTACCATCCATGCGTAATCAATTACACATTATAAATTTCGAATTCAAATTTCTAGTGACTGTGATAAACATTTTCAGCTGCTGGTAATCGATTACCAGAGAAAAAATCTCAATTTGAAATGATAGAATTCTTTGGTCAAACCTTTTGTTTTTTCAATTTGGAAACTTCTTCCTAAAGATTCTAGAGATCAACTTGATCATATATCTTGATTTTCTTGGATTCTTGTCTTGAATAAAACTTAGAAGCACTTGATCCTTTAGCATCATCAAGACATCAAAACATCTTGCTTCTACATAGGAGTCATTTGACTTAATCCATCAACTGAAAAATCCTTCAACTATTTCTCGTCCTTGGAAAATTCTTTTTGCTAGAATCAACTGCATCTTTCATTCTTCCTCACTACGAGGTTGTGAAAACAAGACAACGATTGTACCTCAAAGCCTTACACTGGGGCAATGTAAGGCATCATGTAAAAACCTCAAGCGAACCTAGGGGCAGATTAGAAGCTCTCACCCAATAGGTTCCCAACTACAAGGTCATGACGAAAGATAACAATTGGTACCTCAAAGCCTTACACTGGGGCAATTAGGGGCATCATGCATGAGCCTCAAGTGAACATAGGGGCAGATCAAAAGTTCTCACCCGTCGATGTTTTTAAACAAGAAAAAAAAAGGGAGACAAGCCCTGGAATTTCAATAGATTGATTAAAGGAAATGGCTCCATCAGGGGACTATATGTCCTCGCCATCAGAGGACTGCACATCCTCACCTGCAGAGGGCTGCACACCCTCGCCTTTAGAGGGCTACGCATCCTCATTTTCAGTGTGCTCCATATCCACACCTTAGGAAAATATAAGGTCCTTTGCCCTTAGATGCTTAACCGAGACTTGCGCTCCCGGTTAAGGGGCCAGTAGTTTCCTTTTATCAGTTCCTGGGCCACCCCCTGATATTGGAGGGCGACCAACTGTGCGAGCACATCCAGAGAGGGAGGCTATCATGAATCTAGTATGCATACCGGGGCAATTTCACCCATGCCGTTGCAAAAAGACGAGTGCGGATCATGTGCACCAACATGACCACTCTTACATGGATATGGATGACGTTGCTATTTAGCAACATTCTGCCCAGCGACCATAATGCCAATCTCCCCTGCAAATGGATCGCGCCCACAAGACGCCCAGTGGACCCGAAGAAGTCCAACAGGGCCCTGGGGTTTCCAACTCTGGTTATGGGCCTCTGTCAGTCCTACAGGGTGCTCGTCCCCCCAGCGAGGTCATGCCATCGTGACATAGGTAAGTATGCACATGACTCAATTGATTTCTGATGTCATCTATTATTTGCAGGGATCGCGCCCACAAGACACCCAGTGGACCCGAAGAAGTCCAACAGGGCCCTGGGGTTTCCAGCTCTGGTTACGGGCCTCTGTCAGTCCTATAGGGTGCCCGTTCCCCCAGCAAGGTCATGCCATCATGACATAGGTAAGTATACATATGGTTCAACTAATTTCTGATACCATCTATTGTTTACAGGAATCGCTCCCACAAAGACAGCCAGTGGACCCGGAGAAGTCCAACAGGGCCCTGGGGTTTCCAGCTCTGGTTACGGGCCTCTGTCAGTCCTATAGGGTGCCCGTCCCCCCGGCAAGGGATCGCGCCCGCAAGACACCCAGTGGACCTGAAGAAGTCCCACAGGGTCTTGGAGTTGCCAAGCTCTAATTACAGGCCTCTGTCAGTTCTACGGAGTGCCTGTCGCCCCCAGCAAGGTCATCAGGCCCCCTACTAATCGAGCTTTCATCAATAAGTACTGCGTCCCCAGGCAGGCGCAGGGCGAAACACCACAGCAGCCTGGGGATGGCTGGCAGCGGGCAACAGATGCACCGCCATCACCTCTAGAGTTCACCTCAGCTCATCCACAAAAAGGTTAGAGCGTTGCTTACGACCCATGGCCGACTAATAGGCGACCAAGTCCAAAGCCAAAGGTAAGCAAAGTACTAGGTCCGTGACCGACAGGCCATCACGCGTCCAGCTCAAGACGTTAAAGAAGCGCTACTAGGAGGCAATCTAGTACCTTTTAAATCTCTACTTGTTATTTGATCACTTTTGTTTCTCAAGTCATAGCAGGACACACCTATTTGCTCATGATCCTAGGAATTTAAATAAAACAAGCACAAGCTCAGAAGGTAGTCATACCTCACAAAATATATATATGTATGTTTAGGTAGAAAGATACCTTGAATATTCATGTATGTAGCAAAAATACTTCACAAAATATATATATGTAAGTTTAGGTAGCAAGATACCTTGGACACGCATGTATATAGCAAAATACCTCTAAAAAATATACGTATGTTTAGGTAGCAAAATACCTCATGGAAAAAAGAGAGCAAAAAGAGAGCGAGCAAGAAAAGAATAAGAAAAAAAATAGAAAATAAAAAATAATAAAGGTTGTCTAGCTGAAAAACAGCATGCTTGTGAAAAGAGATAACTTCCAGCTTTTCTTTGAAAAAATTCACTAATCATAACCAATTTTTGAAAAAATGTGTATACACCTGAAGGGTGAGTGCTGTGAAAATTTTCCCGAACGCCCAAAATAGGACTCGGACGAATGCATGAATTGATAAAAAAAACATATTTTGGAAACACTGGGTTGACTTAAAATAGGGAAAATGAATCCTGAGCCCTAGTGTCACATGACCATAAAAACTTGATGCTTGAGTGTCCACATAGGTGCATGCATGACCAGTTTTGCATAAAAATTCCTAATCATCATTGTTGCATGTGTATCATGGAAATAATGTTGGACATCTCCTTTATCTCCGAACCGCTGGCCAAACCCTGACATATATCATGACCAGCCGTTCTACAAGCCTTGAGTCAAAATCCCAACTTATCATAAACCTTGACCCAGGGTGAGAATGTTAATCCTCGCCCTCGGAAGAAAACAAAAAAAAAAGAAGAAAGAAAGAAAATTCTCAATCAAAGAAGGGGAGAAAGCAAAAAAAAGGAAAGAAAATTCCCGATCAAGGATCGGAAGAAAACAGAAGAAACATCCAGAAAGGTCTTTGGGCCAGACAATATCTGAACAATACGGAATTGTCACCTAGTAAACAAGAAAAAAAGGAAACCACGACCTAAAGTGGTCCTCTCCCTTTGATTGCCAACCAAAATCCTGTGCGCTAGCGACTTTCTCGCCCCGCACTAAACAAAAACAGAAAAGGAAAAAACACTCAAAGCCAAGTTCCCCACCTAAAAACCATTCCCGAAAAAAAAAGTCTTATTGATCCATGATCACGCATGTAATCTTTGATTTGATAGGAAATGATTTGCAAAATCAAGTCATGACATATCTATGGTTCGGAATTAGGATAAAACACTTACATGTTTGAGATTGATACACTTTGAGTGATTTTCTTCTATTTTTGTTGAACCCAGTGCTTCCACTTGTCGCAACCTACCCTTCGGCGGGAGGGCGACGCGAGACTCGCGGGATGCGTGTTCCACGAAAGGAATACGCGCGGAGTCGCCACCAACGTTTATTTGAGGAAAACGTCGGAAAAACCGGAAAAGACGCGATCTACGAACTTTTAAGTGAAAGGTTCGGGAGTTGTATTTACGCACGGGGAAGGTATTAGCACCCCACACGTCCGTCCCAAGGGACGGCAGCCTTTAATCGAATGTGCAAACATGACTTTGATTTTTTATGTTCCCTTTTTATGTTCTTATATCCTTTATACCCTTTTTATATTTTTTCCTTTTTGTGGTCGACAAGGGTGTTTCCCTTTGCTCCTACGTATTCCTCAATTGCGATGAGGAAATCAGACCTACGTAGTTCTTTCGGAACAAAGTGTTTGGTTAAGTTGTTTTTGTCTTTTTGCAAAATATGTTTTTATTGAACAAAAGGTCATTTAAGGTGCTTGAACCATTAAACGGTCTTTTGATTTTGAAAGTTTTGTGGACGAGCTTGACTAGGCGAGTTGATCTTTAGCCTTAGTTTCACTTTAGTTATTAATCAATTCGATTAAGAATGAAAAATCCCAAAGAGAAAATGTCCGATTGATTTTCCGCTTTATTTTACTAAAAGATGTTTTTTTGATTATTATATTATTCTTTACCTCTTTTTTTGATTTCCAACGTGGTTACGGCATGACCGAACGGTCGGAATTTATTTTAACCGAAGTTAATGGATAATACAATTCAAACGTTCGGTGGAAATTTATTTTATTTTTAAGTTAAGCGAGAAACGACTTAAGTAAAATGGCTTAAGCACGTCAACAGGGGGTATAAAAAGTAAACAAAACGAGAATCAAAATGCACGAAACACAATGTGGACCACTACGGGTACATAGAATGAATCGAAAAGCTTGGTTCGAGGCACTTACCCGTTGAAGATCGAAGAACGATGAAGAACGAATGAAGAACGTCGAAGAACGGTTCAAACCTTTGCGAGATTCCTCACGGAAAACGTTACGGAAACGTTTCGGAAGCGCCTCGGCTTAGATTTTCTTTACGGAAACAATTTTTCCAAGCAAATTCCAAAGAGAGAGAAGTGCCTAAGGGGCTGGGATCCCTTCCTTCTTCATTTCCTCCCCTATTTATAGCAAAATAGGGGAGGTGGTTGCCGCCCAGCTCGCCCAGGCGAGCTCAGCTCGCCCAGGCGAGCAGGGTTGCTTCCTCCAGAAGCAACCGCCTTCTGGAGGAATCTTCTGGAGGGCCCAAGTGGGCCTGGGTGCTATTTGCACCCCCATTTTTACTAAGTACACCCCCCTCTGCTGTTTTTTGGTGATTCTTTTTTCGTAAAGTTACGGAAACTTACGAATTTCGTAACGATACTTGTTTTCTTCCCGTAATGTTACGGAACCTTGCGGATTACATAATCATCCCCTTTTTGACTTACGGAATGTTACGGAACCTCACTTAATTATGCAACGATGCTTCCATTTGATTTCCGATGTGTCACGGAAACTTACGGATTGTGCATCAACATTTTTTTGGTTTTTCGGCATGTCCTGGAATTTCATAAATTGCCTAATGATGGGTGCCAAGCACCTCACAAGGACCAAAGAATGGTCGCATGTCATCAAGCAAAGGTCCCCGGACGAAATTAGGGTATGACAGTTGCCCCTCTTTACTTGTCTTTTATTGGAGATAAAAGAAAAGTAAAGATAAGACACTAATTTCGTCCCTCTCGATTTGACGAGAGTCGCGGGTGACCATAAAATCTCCACATGCAAATGACTTGTTGTTCCCAGAATTTCACAAATTGCCTAATGATGGGTGCCAAGCACCTCACAAGGACCAAAGAATGGTCGCATGTCATCAAGCAAAGGTCCCCGAAAATCAGTGTATGACACTAATTTCGCTCCTCTCGGTTGACGAGAGTCGCGGGTGACCGTGACTTGTCGTTCCTAGGATTTCACAAATTGCCTAATGATGGGTGCCAAGCACCTCACAAGGACCAAAGAATGGTCACATGTCATCAAGCAAAGGTACCCGAAAATCAGTGTATGACACTAATTTCGCTCCTCTCGGTTGACGAGAGTCGCGGGCGACCATGAAATTTCCGCATGTAAATGACTTTGTTGTTCCCGGAGGAACAAAAGGTGCAGAAGACTGTGTCAGCCTCTGCATGCTATCAAGCGTTCTGTCTTACAGATAGCAAAAGAATGGGTGCGAATAACCATAAGGTATCTCCGCGTATCATGGGTGCAGAATGACCGAACTTGGTCTCTGCGTGCCATCGGACACGACTGTGTCTGAATGGCAAAGGGGTGCGGATAACCGTAAGGTATCTCCGCGTATCATGGGTGCAGAATGACCAAACTTGGTCTCTGCGTGCCATCGGACACAACTGTGTCTGCCTAGCAAAGGGGTGCAGATAACCGTAAGGTATCTCCGCGTATCATGGGTGCAGAATGACCAAACTTGGTCTCTGCGTGCCATCGGACACAACTGTGTCTGCCTAGCAAAGGGGTGCAGATAACCGTAAGGTATCTCCGCGTATCATGGGTGCAGAATGACCAAACTTGGTCTCTGCGTGCCATCGGACACAACTGTGTCTGCCTAGCAAAGGGGTGCAGATAACCGTAAGGTATCTCCGCGTATCATGGGTGCAGAATGACCAAACTTGGTCTCTGCGTGCCATCGGACACAACTGTGTCTGCCTAGCAAAGGGGTGCAGAATGACCAAACTTGGTCTCTGCGTGCCATCGGACACAGCTGTCCAAACTTGGTCTCTGCGTGCCATCGGACACAACTGTGTCTGCCTAGCAAAGGGGTGCAGAATGACCAAACTTGGTCTCTGCGTGCCATCGGACACAGCTGTGTCTGCCTAGCAAAGGGGTGCAGATAACCGTAAGGTATCTCCGCGTATCATGTGTGCAGAATGACCAAACTTGGTCTCTGCGTGCCATCGGACACAACTGTGTCTGCCTAGCAAAGGGGTGCGGATAACCGTAAGGTATCTCCGCGTATCATGTGTGCAGAATGACCAAACTTGGTCTCTGCGTGCCATCGGACACAACTGTGTCTGCCTAGCAAAGGGGTGCGGATAACCGTAAGGTATCTCCGCGTATCATGTGTGCAGAATGACCAAACTTGGTCTCTGCGTGCCATCGGACACAACTGTGTCTGCCTAGCAAAGGGGTGCAGATAACCGTAAGGTATCTCCGCGTATCATGGGTGCAGAATGACCAAACTTGGTCTCTGCGTGCCATCGGACACAACTGTGTCTGCCTAGCAAAGGGGTGCGGATAACCGTAAGGTATCTCCGCGTATCATGTGTGCAGAATGACCAAACTTGGTCTCTGCGTGCCATCGGACACAACTGTGTCTGCCTAGCAAAGGGGTGCAGATAACCGTAAGGTATCTCCGCGTATCATGGGTGCAGAATGACCAAACTTGGTCTCTGCGTGCCATCGGACACAACTGTGTCTGCCTAGCAAAGGGGTGCGGATAACCGTAAGGTATCTCCGCGTATCATGTGTGCAGAATGACCAAACTTGGTCTCTGCGTGCCATCGGACACAACTGTGTCTGCCTAGCAAAGGGGTGCGGATAACCGTAAGGTATCTCCGCGGGCTACCGGCTCTTGAGTTATGGCAACATAAGGCGGTGTGGTCGACAAAAGCGAGGCTCTTGCTCCTACGTATCCTCCAATGAGGAACTCAGACCTACGTAGTTCTGGATAACTTGTGAGACTTGAAAAAGTCTCGGTGTTTTCTCCACTAAAATGCAAACATGCTTTAGCAAAGAGACAAATATTCCAACTGATTTAGAGCAGCATATGATTTTTTGAGTGAAAAACAATGCGTCTACCGGGGAAGGAGAGTCTGCTGATGAAATCTCCCATAACCATAAATGAGATTTTGGATGTTAGCATTTTGTTTCTAAATGACCATTTAGAGGAAACACTGGGTTCGACAAAAATAGAAGAAATCCACTCAAAGTGTATCAATCTTGCACAGGTAAGTGTTTCATCCTAATTCCGAACCATAGATATGTCATGACTTGACTTTGCAAATTATTTCCTATCAAATCAAAAATCACATGCGTGATCATGGATCAATAGGGCTTCCCTTGGGAATGGGTTCTTTTGGTGGTTTCTTCTTTCGGCTTTTGTGTGTTTTTGGCTTTTGATTTTCCTGGCTTTTTCTTTTTCTGTTTTTGTGTTTAGTGCGGGGCGAGAAAAAAGGTTGCTAACGCACGGGATTTTGGTTGGTAATCAAAGGGAGAAGACTATTTTAGGTCGTGGTTCCCTTTCCTTCTTTTTCGTTCATTTGGTGGCAATTCTGTATTGTTCAGATATTGTCCGGTCCAAAGACCTCTCTGCACATTTCTTCTGTTTTCTTTCGATCCTTGATCAGGAGCTTTCTTTCTTCTTCTTCCTTTTTTACTTTCTCCCATTCTTTGATTGGGAATTTTCCTTTCTTTTCTTTTTGCTTGCTCCCACTCTTTGATTGGGGAATTTTCCTTCTTTTCCTTTTTTGCTTTCTCCCACTCTTTGATTGGGGAATTTTCCTTCTTTTCTTTTTTGCTTTCATTGGAAATTTTCCTTCTCTTTTTCTTTGATTGGAAATTTCCCCTCTATTCCTTTTTTGCTTCCGAGGGTAAGGATTGACATTCTCACCCTGGGTCAAGGTTTATGGTGAGTCAGGATTTTGGCTCAAAGCTTGTAGAATGGCTAGACATGATACATGTCAGGGTTCGGTTTGGTTCAAGGATAAAAGGGATGCCCCACATTATTTCCATGACACAAATGCAAAAATGATGATTTGGAAATTTTATGCAAAACTGGTCATGCATGCACCTATGCGGACACTCAAGTGTCAAATTTTTATGGTCATGTGATGCTAGGGCTCAGGATTCATTTCCTCTATTTTTAATCAACCCAATGTTTCCAAAATATGTTCTTTTATCAATTTGTGCATTCATCCGAGTCCATTTCGGGCGTCCGGGAAATTTCACAGCATTCACCCTTCAGGTGTAGACACATTTTCCAAAAATTGGTTATGATCAATGAATTTTTTTCAAAGAAAAGTTGGAAGTCATCTCTTTTCAAAAGCATGTTGGTTTTTCAGCTAGACAACTTATTTTCTTTTTTCTCCTTCTTCTTTTTTTTTTTTTATCATTATCATTTGTTTATTTCTTTTTCTTGTTTGTTTTCCTTTTCCCCCCTTTTTTTTTTTCATGAGGTATTTTGCTACCTAAACATGTGTATATTTTTGCGAGGTATTTTTGCTATATACATGCATATCCAAGGTATCTTGCTACCTAAACATACATATATATGTTTTGTAAGGTATTTTTGCTGTATACATGCATATCCAAGGTATCTTGCTACCTAAACATACATATATATATTTTGTGAGGTATCTTTTTGCTACATACATGCATATCTAAGGTATCTTGCTACCTAAACATACACATATATATTTTGTTAGGTATCTTTTTGCTACATACATGCATATCTAAGGTATCTTGCTACCTAAACATACATATATATATTTTGTGAAGTGTGTTTTTGTTTACATACATGCATATCTAAGGTATCTTTCTACCTAAACATACATATATATATTTTGTGAGGTATGACTACCTTCCGAGCTTGTGCTCGTTTTATTTAAATTCCTAGGATCATGAGCAACTAGGTGTGTCTTACTATGAAAAGTGATCAAATAACAAGCACAGATTCAAAAGGTACTAGGTTGCCTCCTAGTAGCGCTTCTTTAACGTCTTTAGCTGGACGCCTTATGACTTGTCAGTCACTGACCTAGTACTTTGCTTACCTTTGGCTCTGGATTTGGTCGCCTGCTGGTCGGCCATGTGTCGTAGGCAACGCTCTAACCTTTTTGCGGATGAGCTGAGGTTAACTCTAGAGGTGGTGGCGGTGTGTCTGTTGCCCGCTACCGGCCATCCCAATGCTGCTGTGGTGTTTCGCCCTGCGCCTGCCTAGGGACGCAGTACTTCTTGATGAAAGCTCGATCAGTAGGGGGCCTGATGACCCTGCTGGGGGCAACAGGCACTCCCTTGAACTGATAGAGACCCGTGATTAGAGCTTTGACAACTCCAAGACCCTGTTGGACTTCTTCGGGTCCACTGGGTGTCTTGTGGGTGCGATCCCTGCAAACAATAGATGGTATCAGAAATCAGTTGAACTATATGCATACTTACCCATGTCGGGACGACACAGACCAACCGATACTTTTGCAGGGGGAGATTGGCATTGCGGTCGTTGGGCAGAATGTTGCTAAGTAGCAATGTCATCTATATCTGTGTAAGAGTGGTCATGTTGGTGCGCCTGATCCGCACTCGTCTCTTTGCAGCGGCACGGGTGAAATCTTGCCCCAGTATGCATAGTAGCAGTGTGATAGCCTCCCTCTCTAGTTGTGCTCGCATAGTTGGCGCTCCTCCAATATCAGGGGGTGGCCCAGGAACCGTTAAAAGGAAACTACTGGTCCCTTAACCGGGAGTGCAAGTCTCGGTTAAGCATTTAAGGACAGAGGACCTTAAATTATCTGAAGGTGTGGATATGGAGCCCACTGAAAGTGAGGACACGTAGTCCTCTAAAGGTGAGGGCGTGCAGCCCTCTGAAGTTCAGGACGTGTCGCCTTTCGAAGGCGAGGGAGTGTAGTCCTATGATGGCAAGGACGTGCAATCCTCTGAAGGTGAGGGCATGCCCCCCTTTGAAAATGGGGAACATGTAGTCCTCTGATGGCGAGGACGTGTAGTCCTCTAAAGGTGAGGACGTGTAGTCCTCTGAATGTGAGGGCGTGTAGCCCTACAAAGGTGAAGGCACATGACACTTTGACGGCGAGGACGTGTAGTCCTCTGAAGTTGAAGGTACATGACCCTTTGAAGGCGAGGACGTGTAGTCCTCTGAAGGTGAAGGTAACTAATACCCAAGGTGAGGGCGTGTAGCCCTCTCAAGGCGAGGACTTATAGTCCTCTGGAGGTGAGGGCGTGCAGCCCTCTGGTGGTGAGGACGTGTAGTCCTCTCAAGGCGAGGACGTGTAGTCCTCTGACGGTGAGGGTAACTAGCACCCAAGATGAGGGCGTGCAACCCTCTTAAGGCGAGGACAGGTAGTCCTCTGGAGGTGAGGGCGTGCAGCCCTCTGATGGCGAGGACATGTAGTCCTCTCAACGGTGAGGGTAACTAGTACCCAAGGTGAGGGCGTGTAGCCCTCTCAAGGCGAGGACGTGTAGTCCTCTGAAGGTGAGGGCGTGCAGCCCTCTGATGGTGAGGACATGTAGTCCTCTCAACGGTGAGGGTAACTAGTACCCAAGGTGAGGGCGTGTAGCCCTCTCAAGGCGAGGACAGGTAGTCCTCTGGAGTTGAGGGCGTGCAGCCCTCTGATGGCGAGGACGTGTAGTCCTCTCACTGGTGAGGGTAACTAGTACCCAAGGTGAGGGCGTGTAGCCCTCTCAAGGCGAGGACGTGTAGTCCTCTGAAGGTGAGGGCGTGCAGCCCTCTGATGGCGAGGACATGTAGTCCTCTCAACTGGTGAGGGTAACTAGTACCCAAGGTGAGGGCGTGTAGCCCTCTCAAGGCGAGGACAGGTAGTCCTCTGGAGGTGAGGGCGTGCAGCCCTCTGATGGCAAGGACATGAAGTCCTCTGATGGCGAGGACATGTAGTCCTCTAAAGGTGATAGGTACAAGTACCCAAGGGTCCACCCTTATGAGAAAGCAAGAGATCGACTCATCGAGAGGGCCGGTCATCCCAAATCCACAAGATTTGGACATTTAGATGTAGGGAATCTATGTAGTTAACATGATTTTGAGGGATGCAAATGCATGCAACCTTTGTTGTGAAATTTGGGTAAATGCAGACTTTATATGAAACAATGCAATGTAATGGAAAGTTGTACAATGTTCATGGCATTCTTTCCCTATTTTGTGATTTTGATTTTGATTTGATTGATTTTTATTTTTTTATTTTTATTATTATTATTTTTTTTTATTTTTTTGGAAAACACAGATTGACTGCCCTTTTGAAAAAGGTGATAATTCATGCAACCTCATCCTATCTTTTTGCAAATCTCTCCGGGAACTCCCTCAGAGTGTACGTTCTTTTTGATTTAGTCACTTGACCGTTTTTGGAGTGACGGGAATGGAGTCGTTTGATGTTTGATCAATCCATTGAAAACTTAGGGTTTGTCCCCCCTTTTCTTTTTCTTGTTTAAAAACATCGACAGGTGAGAACTTTTAATAACCTATTGGGTGAGAACTTCTAATCTGCCCCTAGGTTCACTTGAGGCTCATGCACGGTGCCCCTCATTGCCCCAGTGTACGGCTTAGAGGTACCAAGTGTTGTCTTGTTTTCACGACCTCGTAGTGAGGAAGAATGAAAGAAGCAGTTGATTCTTGCAAAAAGAATTTTCCAAGGACGAGAAATAGTTGAAGGATTTTTTTCAGTTGATGGATTAAGTCAAATGACTCCTATGTAGAAGCAAGATGTTTTGATGTCTTGATGATGCTAAAGGATCAAATGCTTCTAAGTTTTATTCAAGACAAGAATCCAAGAAAAGCAAGATGTTTTGATGTCTTGATGATGCTAAAGGATCAAATGCTTCTAAGTTTTATTCAAGACAAGAATCCAAGAAAGTCAAGATACATTATCAAGTTTGATCTCTTAGAATCTTTAGGAAGAAGTTTCCAAATTGAAACAAACAAAAGGTTTGACCAAAGAATTCTATCATCTCAAATTGAGATTTGCTCTCTGGTAATCGATTACCATTAGTTGAAAATGTTTTAATTCAAATTTTTAAAACCTGTAATTGATTACATAAGTCTTGTAATTGATTACCAGAGGGGATTTTCAGAAAATAATTTCCAAGAGACATATCTATTCAAATGTTTTATGAATGGCCATTCAAATGTTTTAAAGAGAGTTTTCATTGCCCAAACAGTTTTACCTTCTCGAAAGATCAAGAGTTTTTCTGAACTGAAATGTCTTATCCTCTCAAAAAGATTCCTTGGTCAACCACTTGCTTATTCAATAAGGAATTTTTGATTGATCTTCATTTTACAATCTACCTCTTTTATGAGAGACCTCTTATTCTCTTCTTCTTATTTCTGAAAAGGGATTAAGAGACCGTGGGTCTCTTGTTGTAGAGGATTCCTGAACACAAGGGAAGGGTTATCCCTGTGTGCATTGTTAATTCGAAAAGAGAGATTGATAGTTCAATTGGGGAATAGTCTTTGCATCTTAATTAAACCCCCCTTTTTCTTAAGGTAACTGAGGCCCTTTGCCCAACATCCTATTCTTGATAACTCACTTCTCTCTAAAAAGACAAAATGAGGTCACATGAATGTCTATATTTTTACTTGAAAACTCAGTCAATCAAATGCCTTTTTATTTTTTATTTTGAAACTTATTTGTTTTGAACTTTGCTCGTTGTTTTACGGCACCCCTACCAACGTGCAAGATGAGTAATCTCTGATTGAACGGTCTTGGAAGTCAACACTCAGGAGCGCAGGTTGCTTGAGCAAATAGACCAATGGCTTACACCCACATTCCGGTGAAAGTTGAATAAGCAAACATGCGTTTGTGAGAGGATGAGGGACAAAGATATCAACTTTATCCATTTCATTTAACATTGTAGCTGTGGTTTACAATAATGGCATAAACTTGGAAACCCTGATGAGTCATTAGGGACACCTAACAACAGCTTTCAAAATTGCCCCATGTGTGGCATCTCTTGTCAATGTCAGGATTTACACGCAATTCTCCTCAAATTTCAGCCAGCCCGCATCAATTAGACCTTGCACCTTACGCTTCAGAGCCCTACCATGCTCAATGGAACGCCTCGGGGCTTCTCCGTGACAAGCTCACGTTGCGTTTGAGTCGTATTCTCGGAGAAATGGAGGTTGACGAACCTTGGCTAGGGTTATGGCTACCATTGAATTATCAAGTAGATATGGGAGCAAGTCAGCATAGGACACTGGAATTGGGGTGAATTCTACAGGCTTTCTCGCTGCAAAATTCACTTCTTGGTTGGTGTTTTTGGTTTGTGCTAAAGGTGGTGTTCGTCATTGGAAGTGCGGTAGACAGACTTTGTGGTAGATTTAGGGATGGCCTTTGTGGATAACTGGGTGGTGGGTAAGGAGGAGGTTTGTTATTGGCTGAGTAATGACATTGTTGGGTTGGTGGGAAATTTGGCCGTACAGGAATGGCAGTCACAGCATGGGTTTCTCCCTCATCCTCACCCTCTTTATTTGCCCCAGTTTTCTCAGTCGTCCTAGTAGGATGATCAAATTTGCCTCTTTTCGGACCCACATTGATCCTTTCACTGGCGAAGACCAAATCTGTAAAGCTTTGAGGTGTGTAACCCACCATTTTTTCATAGTAGAGTACCGATAATGTGTCTACCATCACGATTATCGTCTCCCTTTCCATTATTGGGGGTACCACCTGAGCCGCCAGATCCCTCCACCTTTTGGGCGTGTTCTTTGAATGATCCGTCCCCCTTTTTGCACATGTTCCGTAGTTGCATCCTATCCAGAACCATATCAAAATTGTATTGATACTGCCTAACAACGGCAACCATTAGGTCCTTCCAAGAATGGACTCGGGAAGGTTCCTAAGTTAGTATACCAGGCAACAGTTGTCCTAGTAAGACTTTCTCAGGAAAAATGTATCAGCAGTTTCTCATCTTTTGCGTATGCCCCCATCTTCCGACAGTACATCTTTAGATGATTCTTGGAGCGAGTAGTCCCCTTGTACTTGCCAAAGTCCGGCACCTTGAACTTGGGAATGACCATGTTTGGGTATTAGGAACAACTCTTCTAGGTTAGCAAAGGCATAATCTTCACCTCCTTCAATGGCCCTGAGCCTTTCCTCTAGATGATCCAACTTTCCCATTTCTGCCATAGCATGAGGGTTTTTACTTGTCGTGGAATGCAAGAGGTGTAGTTGTGGGTGATACTGAGGGCCTTCCAAAGTGTTTTCAAGGGGTATACTACCAACTGCTTGTCCTTCAGTGGCATATCCGAGCCAAGGCTCGAAGTCGGCTAGATTGTGGTGGGGAATTTCATGTGTCTCTTCCACGGTTTAAGAGACATGTGCATGATCAGTTTGGGGTTGCTGGCTCTCAATGGGTATAGGAGTGGAGTTATTGACATTATTATTGGGAGTGTACGCCACATTGGGTGGCGTATAGTTGAGAGGCGAGCCATATGGCGGGAAGGCGTGCCCGTTTTGAATTTGTACATTATGGGGGCTGCCCGTACTTCCCAAATCTTTGCCTACCATATCTAAGGTTGGATGATTCATTTGGTTGATGCCGGATGGGGACATCAGGTTCACCTTAGCAACAACGCTGGTAGCGGCAATTGCAACCGCATTGGCTTCCATTATCTTCTTCACGCTCATCATGGCCTTCATCATTGTGGCCATTTTCTCTTTAATGGCCTCCATGTCGGCCTTCATCTTCTCTTGCACCTTCTCTGCTTCACCCATTACTCCAGCTCTAGTACGAGTTCGGTAAGGGTGCCGTAAAGTGTGTCCTTTTCTTTTTGATAAGTTCATTTTATTTTATTTTATTTTATTTTTCAAGGAAAGAATGCAATGAGCAATGCAACCAATGAAAAGCATCGATGCATGCGAATGATGTACAGTCGAAGTATTGCGAATTTTTACGCAGGATATGGGGTTGAATCAATTTAGATTTTCAACATGGTCCATGACATCTTTGTCAAGGTGAAACTGGAAGTAACAAGGACATCAATAATCCTAAATATGTTTGGCAGTAGACGAAGCAGTGATGTGACTCGATTCATCTTTTGCCCCAATTTTGCAAGACGGTTACTTCCATATTTCAACTTGACTTGATGAACCTTTTTGTAAAAGCGTGAGCTTGGTTCAACCCCGTAATCCAAGGAATGGCAATTCTGATCGTCAATACTTCAACAACATCTCATAGGGATGAATGACTCGGGCATACTTTAAGCTTATGCACGGAAAAAGTAATTATGAAATTGAGATGCCCGAAGAAAACACCATTTCCTAGTTAACCATGCATTAGGTACCATGTTCAATTATTTTGTTTTTAAGTGAAACGGGTTTATGATCCCAACATGGTTGGCTCGTGGTGCCTAACACATGAAACTAAGAATGTAGTGTGAAATTTCACGCTTCCCCCTTTTTTGTTTTTGTTTTGTAGAGGAAAACGCAAGGATGAGCAAACATGAAAACAAATGGTATGCAATTTTGCAGACCAAAAAGTTTGTTGAACGCATATGCATGATGATGCCATGACTCATGCAAAATGTGAGGCTGGAATATGATAACGGACAAATGCAGGATATGTCCATTATGATGTTATGAAGAGATGCTTATGCGATGCATGATATGAATGCATTTTACGGACACGAGAGCCCAGAAAATTATCTCTTCTTACTTGCGCATTTGGGGGCGCAGTGCCCCATGTGTACAATTAAGAAGGTGATATGGACCTTCCGGCTTCCCGTGACAAAGGACGAGACCAACATACAATGCATGCTAGAGATAAAATGCGGGAGTGATTTGATTCGCACTGATTTTTGGAGTAAAAACGTGGGATAAACTCATTTTATTCAAAAAGTTATAACTAGTCAAGATCTGAGCGACAATACAAACTTCCTAGCGGTTTCTAATCATATGGTCCATTAAGTCTATCATATGTTGACAATAGCTGAGAAGTCCGTGGATCTTCTTGGGGGCGGAGTAGGTGTCCGCCATTGCTTTGGCCTTGGCTAGCAATCGGGGAAGTTCTTGACTCCTGTTCAAAGTAAGAGCAAATCGGTCCGTCCACATTGTTGCCTCTTGGTGCCATGAATCAATCACCCTCTCCCTTGCTTCGCTTTCTGCTGATATTTTGGCGTACTCATCCTCTAGCCTTTGCTCGTGAGTCGCCGCTAGATTTAGCTTCTCTTTGCACTCATCGATGACGGCCCACATATTCCCTTCAGTCTCGCTTAACTGTTGGGACAAATTTCTTTTCGACCTAAGGTAAGCCTTTAGCTCGTCCTTCAAGATCATGCCTTTGACCCGTGATGATTCCTTTCACCTCTTCGGAGCTTGAGCTTACTATTGCTGCCTTATAAAGCCCCTCAAAACTTTGCTTGCACGTGTTCTTCCTTTCGGGCCTTCTTGGTTTCTCGTTCCAAGGCTTCAGCGGTGGCCATATTGACGTCCCTTAGTTCATCATACTCTTTTCAGACTTTGATGGCTATGGACTTGAACTTCTCTTCGACTACTCGGGCTCTTTCAAGCTCTGCCTTTAGAGCTTGTACCTCATCACTTTCTTCTGAAGCTTTAACCTCATCGTCCCTCACAGTCTTTAGATTTGGGAGCCAATCCAATCCTTGTGTTCGGACTCTCAGCCACTTATGATAGCCGCCGATGATCCCATTACTGCTTCCCCTAAGCTCTTTGTCCTTTCTTCACGCCGCATCCCATGCCTTGCGAACTCCTTGGAGTACCCTCGCGTTGTGGTCACTAAAACCCCATGCGATGAAAGGCGTGATGCTTTCGTCTAATGGCGCTTCTCTCATGGGGTAGCCAAGCTGTCTTATGGCGAGGACGGGATTATAATTAATACACCCCCTTGTTCCCATCAAGAGAACATTTGGACATCCTTCGCATGAAGATAGAATCCTGATTCTTCCTTCCTTCTAGCGAGGAAACCAATTAATAGACGCCCCTCCATGCTAGCCAAGAGTTGGTCCCAATTCGCCTTTCCTTTTTCGACGCACGAGCGGTAACCTTGTAGCGGATAGGCGGGCCTACCTTCTTGGAGAAAAAGGTGTGAAACCAGCCCCACATAGAGAGCTGGAGTACAGCAAACAATCCTTGCACCGCTCTTTTCACATCCCCGGTCGAACGTGTCATACATGGCCAAAATGGCGACGATCGGGCTTTCCTTGCCATGATGAAAGGCGAGGAAAGCGTCAATCGCTGCTAGGTCCACTAACCCTTCCATATTCGGAAAGAGGACAACTCCAAAGATCAAAAGCGCCAAGATGTCAATAAAAGAAAGCCCATTCGCCTTGATTTGCCAAGGCCTTTGCCCTTTCCTCCAAACACTTCCTTGGTACTCCGACTACCCCATTCCTGTTTTGCTTTACCCGGTCCAACTCTTGTGCTGAGATTTTCACTACCTTGGCAATTCTTGTCGTGGAAGGATAGAACCTAGAGAAAAGATATGGCTTCCTTCCTCCCATTGGGCATCCCAGGATTTCTTCAAACTCTTTCACAGTCGGCACTAGCTGGAAGTCCTCAAATGTGAAGCACCTTAGGGGCTGGTCATAATACTGGGAAAGGGATGCAATCGGTTCCATGGAGACTTCTACCCTAGCTAGGTCCCAAATCTTACCATAGGCTTTGCGAAGGCTTGCTGTTGAAGTTGACCCATTAATTGCCCCAACTTTCGTAAACTGGTGACCTCTAAGCTCTTGATTTTGACTTGATAGAACCCTTTTTTAAGCGAAGGCTTTTGACTTGATCCCATGTCTTACTAAAGTGAAACAAAAGCTGGTGCAAATCAAAACTCCGATATCTATCATGGGTGGAATGGATGAATGCATGATGGAATGCATATGACACCGATGCAATCTAGGAATGCGGGGGTCCGGGGAATTTGTCCCCTTCTTAGATACGACGTCTAGGGGTAGCGAAATGCCCCAACGCACGTTTTTAAGAAGGCGACACGGACCCTCCGTTGGTTTGTTTACAGTAGGGATTAAGACAGAACCCATATGCAACGCCTATGCAAACGACACAATGCGGGAATGTGCACAGTATGACAATATTTACCGAACATAAGCAAAAGGGTATATGATACTCATGCATGGCAGCGTGAAAAATGGCACGCAGCGTGTTTGCTTCGTGCCCCTATTTAAGGGATCTATAAGGGAGAGAACTAACTAGGCTTTTAGCAATAATCCCCAAGGTAGTTATATCTCTCTTGATGGTTTCTAGAGGTATCATCCCCTTTGAAGAACATATTGTAGCAGTAGGGACTACTAGGAACAATAGGTTTTCAAAGAGAAAAGCTCTAGATGAGGGTTCACTGTAATCAAGCAAGTCGGAGACCTAGCATGATCACAGATTCACCTCCACTCCTTATGTTCCCACGAACCCGGGTATAGGGCCCTTTTTTCACTCACAGTGTGTGCAAATAGTGTTGGTGTTTGTGTGCATCAAATGAATAAATATTTACCTCATGCATACATTTTAAAACACACTAAAAGCAACAAAAAGTTTATATACACAAGAACATAAGACAAATAAAGGGAAACCAACAAAGGAGAAAGTCATGATAAAACATTGCACAAGATTAAATGGCCTAACTCTCTAAAAAACAGTCCCTAGTGGAGTCGCCAACTGTCGCAACCTACCCTTCGGCGGGAGGGCGACGCGAGACTCGCGGGATGCGTGTTCCACGAAAGGAATACGCGCGGAGTCGCCACCAACGTTTATTTGAGGAAAACGTCGGAAAAACCGGAAAAGACGCGATCTACGAACTTTTAAGTGAAAGGTTCGGGAGTTGTATTTACGCACGGGGAAGGTATTAGCACCCCACACGTCCGTCCCAAGGGACGGCAGCCTTTAATCGAATGTGCAAACATGACTTTGATTTTTTATGTTCCCTTTTTATGTTCTTATATCCTTTATACCCTTTTTATATTTTTTCCTTTTTGTGGTCGACAAGGGTGTTTCCCTTTGCTCCTACGTATTCCTCAATTGCGATGAGGAAATCAGACCTACGTAGTTCTTTCGGAACAAAGTGTTTGGTTAAGTTGTTTTTGTCTTTTTGCAAAATATGTTTTTATTGAACAAAAGGTCATTTAAGGTGCTTGAACCATTAAACGGTCTTTTGATTTTGAAAGGGGAGAAACGTTAAGGCGTTGGACCATTAACGATCTCTTGTTTTTTGAAAGGAGAGAAACGTTAAGGCATTGGACCATTAACGGTCTCTTGGGGTGGTCGACAAAAGCGGGGCTTTTGCTCCTACGTATCCTCAATGAGGAACTCAGACCTACGTAGTTCTTGCTTATCAAGTGATTCCTTTTTTATTAAGTGGTGATCATTTTAAGGCGTTGGACCTTAAAAATGATCCATTTTACTTAGTGAGGAATTGAAATGACGAACTTCAAAAGCCTATTTTTGTGGACGAGCTTGACTAGGCGAGTTGATCTTTAGCCTTAGTTTCACTTTAGTTATTAATCAATTCGATTAAGAATGAAAAATCCCAAAGAGAAAACGTCCGATTGATTTTCCGCTTTATTTTACTAAAAGATGTTTTTTTGATTATTATATTATTCTTTACCTCTTTTTTTGATTTCCAACGTGGTTACGGCATGACCGAACGGTCGGAATTTATTTTAACCGAAGTTAATGGATAATACAATTCAAACGTTCGGTGGAAATTTATTTTATTTTTAAGTTAAGCGAGAAACGACTTAAGTAAAATGGCTTAAGCACGTCAACAGGGGGTATAAAAAGTAAACAAAACGAGAATCAAAATGCACGAAACACAATGTGGACCACTACGGGTACATAGAATGAATCGAAAAGCTTGGTTCGAGGCACTTACCCGTTGAAGATCGAAGAACGATGAAGAACGAATGAAGAACGTCGAAGAACGGTTCAAACCTTTGCGAGATTCCTCACGGAAAACGTTACGGAAACGTTTCGGAAGCGCCTCGGCTTAGATTTTCTTTACGGAAACAATTTTTCCAAGCAAATTCCAAAGAGAGAGAAGTGCCTAAGGGGCTGGGATCCCTTCCTTCTTCATTTCCTCCCCTATTTATAGCAAAATAGGGGAGGTGGTTGCCGCCCAGCTCGCCCAGGCGAGCTCAGCTCGCCCAGGCGAGCAGGGTTGCTTCCTCCAGAAGCAACCGCCTTCTGGAGGAATCTTCTGGAGGGCCCAAGTGGGCCTGGGTGCTATTTGCACCCCCATTTTTACTAAGTACACCCCCCTCTGCTGTTTTTTGGTGATTCTTTTTTCGTAAAGTTACGGAAACTTACGAATTTCGTAACGATACTTGTTTTCTTCCCGTAATGTTACGGAACCTTGCGGATTACATAATCATCCCCTTTTTGACTTACGGAATGTTACGGAACCTCACTTAATTATGCAACGATGCTTCCATTTGATTTCCGATGTGTCACGGAAACTTACGGATTGTGCATCAACATTTTTTTGGTTTTTCGGCATGTCCTGGAATTTCATAAATTGCCTAATGATGGGTGCCAAGCACCTCACAAGGACCAAAGAATGGTCGCATGTCATCAAGCAAAGGTCCCCGGACGAAATTAGGGTATGACACCACTAAATGGTCATTTAGAAACAAAATGCTAACATCCAAAATCTCATTTACGGTTATGAGAAAATTTCATCAACATACTCTCCTTCCCCGATAGACTCATTGTTTTTCATCCAAAAAGCATATGTTGCTCTGATCAGTTGGAAGTTTTTGTCTCTTTACTAAAGCATGTTCGCATTTTGGTGAAGAAAACACCGAAACTTTTTTTAGTCTCACAGTTATCAAGAACAACGTAGGTCTGAGTTCCTCATTACAAATTGAGGATACGTAGGAGCAAAAGCCATGCTTTTGTCGACCACCCCACTTTTTGTTACTGTGACCCAAGAGTCCGGTGGCATGCGGAGCCACATGACCGTGGGATCCCCAGATTCATGTTCTTTTTATGTTTCATCCTTTATTATTTACATGACTTGAGGGACTAACGTTTGTTTTTTGTTGTTGCGATTGTCATTTGTTTTGTGCATATATTTTGTTTGGACTATTGCATTAGTGCTTACTTCGTTGTTGTCAATAGTGTTTGTTGAAATTCCGGAACTGTGTAGAGTTTTTCATTTAGGAACGTCGTCCTAAAAATAAAATGAACCAAAAATCCTGATAAAAAGAAAGAAGTGTTGTGAATAAATGTCATGTTCATAAAGAAAAGAAAAAGGTTTTTGTTTATATATATGTGTAAAAGGAAAGTGTGTATAAAAGGAATTTTTTTGTGTGTAAATGATGCGTGGAAAGGAATTCTTGTGTGTGTGAGAAACGAGTGTATATAAAGAAACTTTTGTATGAACCATAAGTGTGTGTTGGGAAAAACGAAAAAATCTTTGAACGTAAATAGGGTTTGTATATAGACCGTGTGACGTAAAGAGAAAGAGTTCCAATGCGTGTACAGAAAAAGTTTGTCATGTATAAGAATGTAGATGTACAAAGAAAAGTTTTCCTCATAGAGGGCCATGGGTGTATAGTTTTGTGAATATAAAAATGAAACAAAAAAGGAAAAAGAAAGGAAGACCTCGAAGGTCGACATGTTATAGTTAGGAAGCATAAATCATTCGTAGAGAGCAAACATATCTTCTGGAAACAAGGGACTGACGCTAAGAGTTTATTTTCCTGAATAACCGAGATAAGAACGGGTGAATCCATTGAACTAATGAAAGAACATAATTTGGAAACATTGGGTCTGTTTGTGTAAATTCCCAACCGTAGTATCACAATGCCATAAACGGGATGCTTGAGTATCCACCTGGCTGTGGCCATGACTAATTTTGCACGTTGTTTCCAAATCATCATTGTCGCGCGTGCCTTGTGGAATAATATGAAAGTTCGGCCCGAGACCGACACCTTGACACCCAAATTTGTTTTGCCCCGGATATCAAGATCGAGCTCCCACGATAAAAGCCCCCATTGAGACACAACCTTAGACTATTTTGGACCTTGGCCTATCAAAAGAACCCTCATCCTCTCCCTCGAAGCAAAGGACAGCGGAATCCCCTCAAGGGAGAGCGAATAGAATGCTAAAACCCGATTTCCCAAAGAAAGGAATGGAGAAAAAGAAATGGAAAGAAAGAAAAAGAAAAAGATGAAAACGAAGAAAAGAACAATAAAAAAGAAAGAAAAAGAAGGATTCTCGATCGAAGATCGAAAGGAAGTGAAAATGGAAAAGATCAGAAGAAAACAAAGTAATTCTCGATCAATGAAAGAAAGAGAATGGAAAATCTTCATACCAGATAAATTTTCGGCAAGATAAGTGACTGTCGGCAAAGGAAAACCCATTTTTGGTGTCTCTTCCTTTCGAATTGCCATTCAAAGTCATTCTCAACTGGCGATATCCCGCCCCACATAAAAGGAAAAGACTGAAACACTCAGCTTCCTCTCCAAAAACACTACCCTCGAGGAAATCCTATTGGTCCGTGATCGTACGTTTGATCTTTGATTCGATAGGGAATCATGTGAAAAATAAAGTCATGGTGCAGTTATGGTTTGGGAATAGGGTGAAACACTTGCCTGTGTGAGTTTTTATACACTATGAGTGATTTATTTTCAGCTTAGCCCGATGTTTCCCCTGCATGTTCATTTAAAAGCTAAATGTTGACATCCTGCCCTTCATTTTTGGTTACAAGGAAGGTTACCCTTGGCATGAGTATATTGTTTCTCTAAGATATGGTGCTCTCGCGAATGATTTATTTTTCTTTGCAAAAAGCATGTTTGCCTTTTTAGGTGGAAAAAACCCGTTGGGCCATTCAGTCCTGCCAACAAATTTTCTTCGGAGCCCCATGAATTGCGTTTTCGTTCATGCATCCTCCACCAAAGAGTTTGGAGCCATGCTTCATGATTGCCTAGTGCGGACCCTCTAGTGCAATTCTCCATCCTCGCCTTTTATTCGGAGCCCCATGAATTGCGTTTTCTTTCATGCATCCTCCACCAAAGAGTTTGGAGCCATGCTTCATGATTGCCTAGTGCGGACCCTCTAGTGCAATTCTCCATCCTCGCCTTTTATTCGGAGCCCCATGAATTGCGTTTTCGTTCATGCATCCTCCACCAAAGAGTTTGGAGCCATGCTTCATGATTTCCTAGTGCGGACCCTCTAGTGCAATTCTCCATCCTCGCCTTTTATTCGGAGCCCCATGAATTGCGTTTTCGCTCATGCATCCTCCACCAAAGAGTTTGGAGCCATGCTTCATGATTGCCTAGTGCGGACCCTCTAGTGCAATTCTCCATCCTCGCCTTTTCTTCGGAGCCCCATGAATTGCGTTGTCATTCATGCATCCTCCACCAACGAGTTTGGAGCCATGCTTCATGATTGCCTAGTGCGGACCCTCTAGTGCAATCCTCCATTCTCCAATGTGTTCTTCACCGTCAAGTGCGGACCCTCTTGACTGGGAAATGTGATCTTTGTTATTTTCCCGATTGATTCATTTGCCAAACGTGTATATATGTATATTATATTATTGTTGTTTTTGTTGTTTGTATTTTGTTTTGTGTTGTGCAGGAAAAAAAAAAGAGAAGGAGTAGAGATGAGAGTCGTCATAGACTAATCACGGAAAGGGCAAGACGGGCGAAATCAGTGTCTTATCTTTGTTTTCCTCTTATCTCCGATAAAAGGTAAGTAAAGAGGGGCAACTGTCATACCCTAATTTCGTCCGGGGATTATTACTTGATGACATGCAACCTTTAATTGGCCGCTTCAAGATACTTGGTACCCTTTTGTTGCACAATATGTAAGTCCCGAGACGCGCCGGAAATCAAAAGGAAACATGGTTACGTGATTCGTGAAATTCCGTAATGTGGCAGAAACCAAAAAGAGGTGTTGTTGCGCAATCCGTGAGTTTCCGTAACTTCTTCGAAAGCTAAAAAAGAGTAAATACATGATCCGTAAGGATTCGTAACCTTACGGAAAGAAAATAAGTATCGTTACAAAATTCGTAAAGTTTCGTAACATTACGGAAAAAGAATCACCAAAAAAGGTAAAGGGGGTGCATTTAGTAAAAAGGGGGTACAAATAGCAATCAGGCCCACTTGGGCCTTCCAGATTCTTCCTCCAGAAGACGGTTGCTTCTGGAGGAAGCAACCTTGCTCGCCTGGGTGGCAAGCTCTTCCCCTATTTTGCTATAAATAGGGGGAGGAGTGAAGAGGAAAGGGGTTCAGCCTTCTTGGCACTTCGTATTCTCTTAAATTTGCTGAGGAAAATTGTTTCCGTGAAGAAAATCCAAGCCGAGGCGCTTCCGCAACGTTTCCGTAACATTTCCGTGGGTAATTACGCGAAGATTTTCAACCGTTCTTCGACATTCATTGTTCGTTCTTCGTTTTCTTCGATCTTCAACTAGTAAGTACCCCAAACCGAGCTTTTCAGTTCATTCTATGTACCCGTGGTGGTCCCCATTTGTTTCATGTACTTTTATTCTCGTTTTCATTTACTTTCCGTACCCCCTTTTGACGTGCTTCAGTCATTTATTTAAGTCATTTCTCGCCTAATCAAAAAATAAAATAAATTTCCACCGATCATTTGATTTGTAATATCCCTTAATTTCTGTTAAAATGAATTCCGACCGTTCGGTCGTGCCGTAACCACGTTGGAAATAAAAAAGAGGTAAAATAATAATATAATAATAAAAAATACCATTTAGTAAAATGAAGCGAAAAAAATCAATCGGACGTTTTCTCTTTGGGATTTCTCATTCTTAATTGAATTGACTAATAACTAAAGTGAAACTAAGGCTAAAATCAACCTGCCTAGTCAAGCTCGTCCCCAAAAAAGTCACTAAAAAGGGGTTTGAAAGTTTATCATCTCAGTTTTCCATATCAAATAAATGGATCATTTTTAAGGTCCAACGCCTTAAAATGTCACCCTTCAAGTAAAAAGAATCGCTTAATTCACTCTTAAGAAAGAACTACATAGGTCTGATTTCCTCTTCGATGGAGGGTACGTAGGAGCAAAAGCCCTGCTTTTGTCGACCTCAAAAAAATAAAAAGAAATAAAAGGTAAGATAACACAAATTCACAATTCTAAAAAATAGGTTGTTGTCCTTTGAGACAAACATGAGAGGTGCTAATACCTTCCTCAAACGTAAATACAACTCCCGAACTTAGAATTTTCCTTTTGACCGGTTTCCTTCGGTTTTTCCTACGTTTTCCACAAATAAACGTTGGTGGCGACTCCGTGCATCCTTCCTCCTTTGGAAAGCGCACCCGTGAGCCTCGCCTCGCTCGCCCGCAAAAGGGCATGTTGCGACAACTCAGATTTCCGATTGAGTCCCATAATATATCGAGTCACTCGAAATTAAAAATAGAAACTCTGTGCAAATTCAAACGACAATAACTTTTTACTCAGATGTACGATTGAGTCCCGTAATATATCGAGTTGCTCCAAATAAAATATGGAAACTTCGAGCAAATTCAAACGGCAATAACCTTTTACTCGTATGTCCAATTGAGTCCCATAATATATCGAGACGCTCGAAATTAAAAACAAAAGATCTGAACAAATTCAATTGGCAAGAACTTTTTACTTGGAAGTCCGGTTGAGTTCGTAATATATTGAGATGCTTGAAATTAAAAACGGAAACTCCATGCAAATTCAAACAGCAATAATTTTTTACTCGGATGTTCGATTGAGTACCATAATATATCGAGTAGCTCGAAATTAAAAACGGAAACTCCTAGCAAATTGAAAAGGCAAAAACTTTTTACTCGGATGTCTGATTGAGTCCCGTAATATATCGAGTCGCTCAAAATTATAAACGGAAACTCCGTGGAAATTCAAACGGCAATACCTTTATACTCAGATGTTGGATCGAGTCCTGTAATATATAGAGACACTCGATATTAAAAATAGATGATCCGAGCAAATTCAAATGACAATAACTTTGTACTCGGATGTACGATTGATTCATGTAATATATCGAGATGCTCAAAATTAAAAATAGAAGAACTGAGCAAATTCAAATGGCAATAACTTTTTACTCGCATTTCCGATTGAGTCTCATAATATATCGAGTCGCTCAAAATTAAAAATGGAAACACCATGCAAATTAAATGGCAATAACTTTTTACTCGGATATCCGATTGAGTCCCGTAATATATCGATACGCTCGAAATTAAAAATGGAAGCCTTATTTAAATTCAAACGGCAATACCTTTTTACTCGGATTTCCGATTGAGTCCTGTAATATATTGAGACGCATGAAATAAAAAATGGAAGAACTAAGAAAATTCAAATGACAATACCTTTTTACTCGAATTTCCGATTCAGTCCTCTAATATATCGACACGCTCGAAATTAAAAATGGAACATCCTAGTAAATTTAAATGGCAATAACTTCTTATTCGTATGTCCGATTGAGTCCCGTAATATATCGAGACGCTTAAAATTAAAAACGGAAGATCCGAACATTTTCAATCATTAACAGCTTTTTACTCGGATATCCGATTGAGTCTCGTAATATATCGAGTTGCTTGAAATTAAAAATGGAAACTCCATGCAAATTCAAACGGCAATAAATTTTTACTCGTATGTCCGATTGAGTCTTGTAATATATCGAGATGCTCGATATTAAAAATGGAAGATCCGAGCAAATTTAAACGACAATAACTTTGTACTTGGATATCTGATTGACTCCCTTAATATATCGGGACGCTCGAAATTAATATGGAATATGCGAGCACATTAATTAGGAAACAACTTTTTACTCGGATATCCCATTGAGTCCCGTAATATATCGATATGCTAGAAATTAAAAATGGAAGCCTTATGCAAATTCAAACGGCAATAACTTTTTACTTGTTTTTCCAATTGAGTCCCGTAATATATTGAGATGCTCGATATTAAAAATGGAATATCTGAGCAAATATAAACGACAATAACTTTTTACTCGGATGTTTGATTGACTCCCGTAGTATATCAAGCCGCTCGAAATTAATATGGAAGATGGTAGCAAATTCAATAGGAAACCACTTTTTACTCGGATATCTGATTGAGTCCCGTAATATATCGAGACGCTCAAAATATCGAGACGCTTGAAATTAAAAATGGAAGATCCGAACACATTCAATCGGCAACTATTTTTTACTCGTATGTCGGATTGGTTCTGTAATATATCGAGATGCTCAAAATTAAAAATGGAAACTCCATAAAAATTTAAACGACAATAACTTTTTAATCAGATATCTGATTGACTCCCGTAATATATCGAGACACTCAAAATTAATATGGAAGATACGAGCAAATTCAATAGGAAACTACTTTTTACTCGGATATCCGATTGAGTCCCAAAATATATCGAGATGCTCAATAGTAAAAAAGGAAACTCCATACAAATTCAAACAACAATAAGTTTTTACTCGGATGTTCCATTGAGTCCTGTAATATATCGAGACGCTCAAATTTAAAAATTGAAACTCCGTACAAGTTCAGATGGCAATAACTTTTTACACGGATGTCCGACTGAGTCCGGTAATATATCTAGTCGCTCGAAATTAAAAACGCAAACTCCATCCAAAATCAAACGGAAATAAATTTTTACTCGTATGTTTGAGTGAGTCCCGTAATATATCCAGTCGATCGAAATTAAAAACGAAAACTCCATGCAAATTCAAACGACAATAATTTTTTACTCGAATGTCCCATTGATTCCCGTAATATATCGAGACGCTCGAAATAAAAAATTGAACATCTAAGAAAATTCAAACGGTAATAAAATTTTATTTGGATGTTCGATTGAGTCCCCTAATATATCCAGATGCTCGGAATTAAAAATGGAACATCTGAGCAAATGCAAACGGGAAAAACATTTTACTCGGATGTTCGATTGAGTTCCGTAATATATCCAGTCGCTCGAAATTAAAAACGCAAACTCCATTCAAATTTAAACGGAAATAAATTTTTACTCGTATGTCTGATTGAGTCCCGTAATATATCCAGTCGATCGAAATTAAAAACAGACACTCCGTGCAAATTCAAACGGCTATAATTTTTTACTCAGATTTCCAATTGATTCCCGTAATATATCGAGACGCTCGAAATTAAAAATGGAACATCTAAGAAAATTCAAACGGTAATCAATTTTTATTTGGATGTCCGATTGTGTCCCCTAATATATCGAGACGCTCGAAATTAATAATGGAACATCCGAACAAATGCAATCGACAATAACTTTTGACTCGGATGTCCAATTGAGTCCCGTAATATATCGAGACGCTCGAAAATAAAAATGGAACATCTGAGCAAATACAAACGGAAATAACTTTTTATTAGGATGTCCAATTAAGTTCCCTAAAATATCGAGACGATTGAAATTAAAAATGGAAGATCTGAACAAATTCAATCGGCAACTATTTTTCACTCGGATGTCGGATGGATTCCGTAACATAGCGAGATGCTCAAAATTAAAAACGGAAACTCCATAAAAATTTAAATGGCAATAAATTTTTACTCTGATGTCTGATTGAGTCCCGTAATATATCGAGTCACTCGAAATTAAAAACGAAAACTCCGTGTAAATTCAAACGGAGACAATTGTTTCCTCGGATGTTCGATTCAGTCCCGTAATATATCGAGACACTTAAAATTAAAAACAGAAGCCTTATGCAAATTCAAACGGCAATAACTTTTTACTCGAATGTCCGATTGAGTCCTGTAATATATAGAGTAGCTCAATGTTAAAAATCGAAGATCCGAGCAAATTTAAACGACAATAACTTTGTACTCGGATATCTAATTGACTCCCATAATATATCGAGTCGCTCGAAATTAATATGGAAGACGTGAGCAAATTCAATAGGAAACACCTTTTTACTCGGTTATCCGATTGAGTCCCATAATATAGCGTTACGCTAGAAATTAAAAACGGAAGCCTGATGCAAATTCAAACGGTAATAACTTTTTACTCGTATGTCCGATTGAGTCTCGTAATATATCGAGATGCTCGATATTAAAAATGGAAGATCCGAGCAAATTTAAACGACAATAACTTTTTACTAGGATATCTTATTCACTCCCGTAATATATCGAGGCGCTCAAAATTAATATGGAAGATGCGAGCAAATTCAATAGGAAACAACTTTTTACTCGGATATCCGATTGAGTCCCGTAATATATCGAGATGCTTGATAGTAAAAATGGTAACTCCGTACGAATTCAAACAGCAATAAGTTTTTACTCGGATGTTCCATTGAGTCCAGTAATATATCGAGACGCTCAAATTTAAAAATAGAAACTCCGTACAAGTACAGATGGCAATAATTTTTTACACGGATGTCCGACTGAGTCCCATAATATATCCAGTCGCTCGAAATTAAAAACGCAAACTCATGCAAATTCAAACGAAAATAAATTTTTACTCGTATGTTCGATTGAGTCCCGTAATATATCCAATCGATCGAAATTAAAAACGGATACTCTGTGCAAATACAAACGACAATAATTTTTTACTCGGATGTCCCATTGATTCCCGTAATATATCGAGACGCTCGAAATTAAAAATGGAGCATCTAAGAAAATTCAATCGGCAACAACTTTTTAATAGGATGTCCAATTGAGTCTTGTAATATATCGAGACACTCAAAAATAAAAATGTTACATCTGAGCAAATACAAACGAAAATAACTTTTTATTTGGATGTCCGATTTAGTCCACTAAAATATCGACACGCTTGAAATTAAAAATGGAAGATGCAAACAAATTCAATCGGCAACTATTTTTTACTCCGATGTCAGATTGATTCCGTAATATATCGAGACGCTCGAAAATAAAAATGGAACCTCTGAGCAAATACAAACGACAATATCTTTTTATTTGGTTGTCCGATTTAGTCCCCTAAAATATCGAGACGCTTGAAATTAAAAATGGAAGATCCGAACATATTCAATCGGCAACGACATTTTACTCGGATGTCGGATTGATTCCGAAATATATCGAGACGCTCAAAATTCAAAACGGAAACTCCATGCAAATTCAAACGACAATAACTTTTTACTCGAATGTCAGATTGAGTCCCGTAATATATCGAGTAACTCGAAATTAAAAACGAAAACTCCATGTAAATTCAAAAGGCAATAACTGTTTACTCCGATGTCCGATTGAGTCCCGTCATATATCGAGACACTAAAAATTAAAAATAGAAACTTCGTACAAGTTAAGACGGCAGTAACTTTTTACTCGGATGTCCGATTGAGTCTCGTAATATATCCAGTCGCTTGAAATTAAAAACGCAAACTCCATCCCAACTCAAATGGAAATAAATTTTTACTCGTATGTATGATTGAGTCCCATAATATATCCAGTCGATCGAAATTAAAAACGCAAACTACATGCAAATTCAAACGGCAATAACATTTTACTCGGCTGTCCGATTTAGTCCTGTAATATATCGAGACGCTGGAAATTAAAAACGGAACATCTAAGAAAATTCAAACTGTAATAAACTTTTATTTGGATGTCCGATTGAGTCCCGCAATATATCGAGATACTTGAAATTAAACACGAAAGCCATATGCAAATTCAAACGGCAATAACTTTTTTCTCATATGTCCGATTGAGTCCCGTAATGTATTGAGATACTCAAAATTAAAAATAGAAACTTCGTACAAGTTCAGACGGCAATAACTTTTTACTCGGATGTCCGATTGAGTCCCGTAATATATCCAGTCGCTCGAAATTAAAAATGCAAACTCCATCCAAACTCAAATAGAAATAAATATTTAGTCGTATGTCTGATTGAGTCCCGTAATATATCTAGTGGATCGAAATTAAAAACGAAAACTCCGTGCAAATTCAAACGGCTATAATATTTTACTCAGATTTCCCATTGATTCCCGTAATATATCGAGAAGCTCGAAATTAAAAATGCAACATCTAAGAAAATTCAAACGGTAATAAATTTTTATTTGGATGTCCGATTGAGTCCCCTAATATATCGAGACGCTCGACATTAAATATGGATTATCCGAACAAATTCAATCGGCAACTATTTTTTACTCAGATATCGGATTGATTCCTTAATATATCAAGACGCTAAAAATTCAAAACACAAACTCCATGCAAATTTAAATGGCAATAACTTTTTACACGAATGGCTGATCGAGTCCTGTAATATATTGAGCCACTCAAAATCAAAAACGAAAACTCCATGTAAATTAAAACAGCAATAACTGTTTCCTTGGATGTGCGATTGAGTTCCGTAATATATCGAGACACTTGAAATTAAAAATGAAAGCCTTATGCAAATTCAAACGGCAATAATTTTTTACTCGTATGTCCGATTGAGTCCCTTAATATATCGTGACATTCAAAATTAAAAATAGAAACTTCGCACAAGTTAAGACGGCAATAACTTTTTACTCGTATGTCCGATTGAGTCCCGTAATATATCTAGTCGCTCGAAATTAAAAACGCAAACTCCTTTCAAATTTAAATGGAAATAAATTTTTACAAGTATATCCGATTGAGTCCCATAATATATCCAGTCGATCAAAATTAACAACAGCAAGTCCGTGCAAATTCAAACGGCAATAATTTGTTACTCGGATGTCCCATTGATTCCCGTAATATATCGAGACGCTCGAAATTAAAATGGAACATCCGAACAAATTCAATCGACAACTAACTTTTTACTCGGATGTCCAATTGAGTCCCGTAATATATCGAGACGCTAAAAAATAAAAATGGAACATCTGAGCAAATACATACGGCAATAGCTTTTTATTTGGATGTCCGATTTAGTCCCCTAAAATATCGAGACACTTGAAATTAAAAATGGAAGATCCGAACAAATTCAATCGGCAACTACTTTTTTCTCAGATGTCGGATTGATTCCGTAATATATCAAGACGCTCAAAATTCAAAACGGAAACTCCATGCAAATTCAAACGGCAATAACTTTTTACACGGATGTCTGATTGAGTCCCGTAACATATCGAGTCACTCGAAATTAAAAATGAAAACTCCGTGTAAATTCAAAAGGCAATAACTGTTTACTCCGATGTCCGATTGAGTCCCGTAATATATCGAGACACATGAAATTAAAAACGGAAGTCTTATGCAAATTCCAACGGCAATAACTTTTTATTCGTATATCTGATTGAGTCCCGTAATATATCCAGTCGCTTGAAATTAAAAACGCTAACTCCTTTGAAATTTAAACGGAAATAAATTTTTACTCGTATATCCGATTGAGTTCAGAAATATATCCAGTCGATCAAAATTAAAAATGGAAACTCCGTGCAAATTCAAATGGCAATAATTTTTTACTTGGATGTCCTATTGATTCCCGTAATATATCGAGACGCTCGAAATTAAAATGGAACATCCGAAAAAAATTTAGTCGACAACAACTTTTTACTCGGATGTCCAATTGAGTCCCGTAATATATCGAGACGCTTGAAAATAAAAATGGAACATCTGAGCAAATACAAACGACAATAACTTTTTATTTTGATGTCCGATTTAGTCCCCTAAAATATCGAGACGCTTGAAATTAAAAATGGAAGATCCAAACAAATTCAATCAGCAACTACTTTTTTCTCGGATGTCGGATTGATTCCATAATATATCGAGACACTCAAAATTCAAAACGGAAACTCCATGCAAATTCAAACGGCAATAACCTTTTACTCGGATGTCTGATAGAGTACCGCAATATATCGAGTCACTAGAAATTAAAAACGAAAACTCCGTTTAAATTCAGAAGGCAATAAAATTTTTTTTACTCGTATATCCGATTGAGTCCCGTTATATATCTAGTCGATCAAAATTAAAAATGGAAACTCCGTGCAAATTCAAATGAAAATAATTTTTTACTCGGATGTCCCATTGATTCCATTAATATATCGAGACGCTCGAAATTAAAATGGAACATCCGAACAAATTCAATCGACAACAACTTTTTACTCGGATGTCCAATTGAGTCCAGTAATATATCGAGACGCTCGAAAATAAAAAATGGAACATCTGAGCAAATAGAAACGGCAATAACTTTTTACACGGATGTCTGATTGAGTCCCGTAATATATCAAGTCACTCGAAATTAGAAACGAAAACTCTGTGTAAATTCAAAAGGCAATAACTGTTTACTCCGATGTCCGATTGAGTCCCGTAATATATCGAGACAATTGAAATTAAAAATGGAAGCCTTATGAAAATTCAAACGACAAAAACTTTTTACTCGGATGTCTAATAGAGTACCGTAATATATCGAGTCACTCGAAATTAAAAACGAAAACTCTGTTTAAATTCAAAAGGAGTTAGATAAATTTTTTCTCGTATATCCGATTGAGTCCCGTTATATATCTAGTCGATCAAAATTAAAAATGGAAACTCCGTGCAAATTCAAATGGCAATAATTTTTTACTTGGATGTCCCATTGATTCCCGTAATATATCGAGACGCTCGAAATTAAAATGGAACATCCGAAAAAAATTTAGTCGACAACAACTTTTTACTCGGATGTCCAATTGAGTCCCGTAATATATCGAGACGCTTGAAAATAAAAATGGAACATCTGAGCAAATACAAACGACAATAACTTTTTATTTTGATGTCCGATTTAGTCCCCTAAAATATCGAGACGCTTGAAATTAAAAATGGAAGATCCAAACAAATTCAATCAGCAACTACTTTTTTCTCGGATGTCGGATTGATTCCATAATATATCGAGACGCTCAAAATTCAAAACGGAAACTCCATGCAAATTCAAACGGCAATAACCTTTTACTCGGATGTCTGATAGAGTACCGCAATATATCGAGTCACTAGAAATTAAAAACGAAAACTCCGTTTAAATTCAGAAGGCAATAAAATTTTTTTTACTCGTATATCCGATTGAGTCCCGTTATATATCTAGTCGATCAAAATTAAAAATGGAAACTCCGTGCAAATTCAAATGAAAATAATTTTTTACTCGGATGTCCCATTGATTCCATTAATATATCGAGACGTTCGAAATTAAAATGGAACATCCGAACAAATTCAATCGACAACAACTTTTTACTCGGATGTCCAATTGAGTCCAGTAATATATCGAGACGCTCGAAAATAAAAAATGGAACATCTGAGCAAATAGAAACGGCAATAACTTTTTACACGGATGTCTGATTGAGTCCCGTAATATATCAAGTCACTCGAAATTAGAAACGAAAACTCTGTGTAAATTCAAAAGGCAATAACTGTTTACTCCGATGTCCGATTGAGTCCCGTAATATATCGAGACACTTGAAATTAAAAATGGAAGCCTTATGAAAATTCAAACGACAAAAACTTTTTACTCGGATGTCTAATAGAGTACCGTAATATATCGAGTCACTCGAAATTAAAAACGAAAACTCTGTTTAAATTCAAAAGGAGTTAGATAAATTTTTTCTCGTATATCCGATTGAGTCCCGTTATATATCTAGTCGATCAAAATTAAAAATGGAAACTCCGTGCAAATTCAAATGGCAATAATTTTTTACTTGGATGTCCCATTGATTCCCGTAATATATCGAGACGCTCGAAATTAAGATGGAACATCCGAAAAAAATTGAGTCGACAACAACTTTTTACTCGAATGTCCAATTGAGTCCCGTAATATATCGAGACGCTTGAAAATAAAATTGGAACATCTGAGCAAATACAAGCGACAATAACTTTTTATTGTGATGTCCGATTTAGTCCCCTAAAATATCGAGACGCTTGAAATTAAAAATGGAAGATCCGAACAAATTCAATCGGCAACTACTTTTTTCTCGGATGTCGGATTGCTCCGTAATATATTGAGACACTCAAAATTCAAAACGGAAACTCCATGCAAATTGAAACGACAATAACCTTTTACACGGATGTCTGATTGAGTCCCGTAATATATCAAGTCACTCGAAATTAGAAACGAAAACTCCGTGTAAATTCAAAAGGCAATAACTGTTTACTCCGATGTCCGATTGAGTCCCGTAATATATCGAGACACTTGAAATTAAAAATGGAAGCCTTATGAAAATTCAAACGGCAATAACTTTTTACTCGGATGTCTAATAGAGTACCGTAATATATCGAGTCACTTGAAATTAAAAACGAAAACTTTGTTTAAATTCAAAAGGCAATAAATAAATTTTTACTCGTATATCCGATTGAGTCCCATAATATATCCAGTCGATCAAAATTAAAAATGGAAACCCCGTGCAAATTCAAACGGCAATAATTTTTTACTCGGATGTCCCATTGATTCCCTTAATATATCGAGACGCTCGAAATTAAAATGGAACATCCGAACAAATTCAATCGACAACAACTTTTTACTCGGATGTACAATTGAGTCCCGTAATATATCGGGACGCTCGAAAATAAAAATGGAACATCCGAGCAAACACAAACGACAATAACTTTTTATTTGGATGTCCGATTTAGTCCCCTAAAATATCGAAACGCTTGAAATTAAAAATGGAAGATCCAAACAAATTCAATCGGCAACTACTTTTTTCTCGGATTTCGGATTGATTCCGTAATATATCGAGACGCTCAAAATTCAAAACGGAAACTCCATGCAAATTCAAACGGCAATAACTTTTTACACGGATGTCTGATTGAGTCCCGTAACATATCGAGTCACTCGAAATTAAAAATGAAAACTCCGTGTAAATTCAAAAGGCAATAACTGTCGCAAGCTGCCCTTCGGCGGGAGGGCGACCCGTGACTCGCGGGATGCGTGTTCCACGAAAGGAATACGCGCGGAGTCGCCACCAACGTTTATTTGAGGAAAACGTCGGAAAAACCGGAAAAGACGCGATCTACGAACTTTTAAGTGAAAGGTTCGGGAGTTGTATTTACGCATGGGGAAGGTGTTAGCACCCCACACGTCCGTCACAAGGGACAACAGCCTTTAATCGAATGTGCAAACATGACTTTGATTTTACGTTCCCTTTACGTTCTTATATCTTTTATGCCCTTTTTTATATTTTTCTCTTTTTGTGGTCGACAAGGGTGTTTTCCCTTTGCTCCTATGTATTCCTCAATTGTGATGAGGAAATCAGACCTACGTAGTTCTTTCAAAAGCAGTAAAGTTACATGTTGATTTTATGCTCTTGAACGGTCCATGTTAACTGATAAAAGCAAAGAGGATCGTTTAAGGCGTTGGACCTTAAAACGGTTTTTAGTGATTTTTCGGACAAAACTTGATTTGTGAGTCTATTTTAGTCTTAGTTTCACTTTGGTTATTAATCAATTCATTCAAGGAAACTTTCAAAGAAAAACGTCCGATTGATTTTTTTGGTTATTTTGTTCAAAGATATTTTGATTATTTTATTATTATTTTTCAAGATATTGTGATTATTTTACTTTTTTTGGTTTAACCGAGGTTATAGCGTGAACGATCGGTTAGATTTCGTTTTAAAAGTGATTAAATGAGATTACAACACAAATGATCGGTTGAAATTCATTTTATCATTTATTAGGTGAGAAAACGGCTTAAATAAACAGTAAAAGCGCGTTAAAGACGAAAGAAAAGAAATCGAAAATGAACGAAATAAAGATAAAAGCTTAAAAAAACAAGAAATGAATTGAAAGTCTCGGATTCGAAAACTTACCCGTTGAAGAACGAAGAACAGATGAAGAACGGTGAAGAACGAACGAAAACCTTCACGGATTTGCTTACGGAAACATCTCGGAAGCGTTACGGAAGCGCCTCGGCTTGGATTTTCTTCACGGAAACAATTTTCCTAAGCAAATTCGAAAGAGAGAGAAGTGCCTAAGGGGCTGAACCCTTTTCTACTTCACTTCTCCCCCTATTTATAGAAAATTGGGGGAGAAGCTTGCCACCCAGCTCGCCCAGGCGAGCAGGGTTGCTTCCTCCAGAAGCAACAGCCTTCTGGAGGAATCTTCTGGAGGGCCCAAGTGGGCCTGGTTGCTATTTGCACCCCCATTTTTACTAAGTACACCCCCTGCCTTTTTTGGTGATTCTTTTTTCATGAAGTTACGGAAACTTACGAATTTCGTAACGATACTTGTTTTCTTTCCGTAATGTTACGGAACCTTGCGGATTACATAATCATCCCCTTTTTTGACTTACGGAATGTTACGGAACCTCACTAATTGTGCAACGATGCTTCCATTTGATTTCCGGTGTATCACGGAACCTTACGGATTGTGCACCAATATTTTCTTTTGTTTTCCGGCATGTCCCGGAATTTCACAAATTGCCTAATGATGGGTGCCAAGCACCTCACAAGGACCAAACAAAAGTTGCATGTCATCAAGCAAAGGTCCCCGGACGAAATTAGGGTATGACAGTTGCCCCTCTTTACTTGTCTTTTATTGGAGATAAAAGGGAAGTAAAGATAAGATCGGCGAATTTTCCTTTCAATCAAAAGTCGGAAATCATCTCTTTCAAAAACATGTTGGTTCTTTATCTTCTATTTTCCTTCTTTTTCTCCTTACTTGCTCTCTCTTTCCTTTTCTTTTTTTTTTTATTTGTTTATTTCTTTTTCTTGTTTGTTTTTTTTTTCTTCTCTTTTTTTTTCATGAGGTATTTTGCTACCTAAACATGTGTATATTTTTGTGAGGTATTTTTGCTATATACATGCATATCCAAGGTATCTTGCTACCTAAACATACATATATATATTTTGTGAGGTATCTTTTTGCTACATACATGCATATCTAAGGTATCTTGCTACCTAAACATACATATATATTTTGTGAGGTAGTTGTTTACATGCATGCATATCTAAGGTATCTTTCTACCTAAACATACATATATATATATTTTGTGAAGTGTTTTTTTTTGTTACATACATGCATATCTAAGGTATCTTTCTACCTAAACATACATATATATATTTTGTGAGGTATGACTACCTTCCGAGCTTGTGCTTGTTTTATTTAAATTCCCAGGATCATGAGCAACTAGGTGCGTCCTACTATAAAAAGTGATCAAATAACAAGCATAGATTCAAAAGGTACTAGGTTGCCTCCTAGTAGCGCTTCTTTAACGTCTTGAGCTGGACGCCTTATGACTTATCAGTCACTGACCTAGTACTTTGCTTACCTTTGGCTTTGGACTTGGTCGCCTATTGGTCGGCCATGTGGTGTAGTCAATACTCAAACCTTTTTGTGGATGAGCAAAGGTGAACTCTAGAGGTGATGGCGGTGCGTCTGTTGCCCGCTGCCGGCCATCCCCAGGCTGCTGTGGTGTTTCGCCCTGCGCCTGCCTGGAGACGCAGTACTTCTTGATGAAAGCTCGATTAGTAGGGGGCCTGATGCCCTTGCTGGAGGTGACAGGTACTCCGTAGAACTGACAGAGACCCGTAATTAGAGCTTGACAACTCCAAGACCCTGTTGGACTTCTTCGGGTCCACTGGGTGTCTTGCAGGCGCGATCCCTGCAAACAATAGATGAAATCAGAAATCAGTTGAGCGATGTGCATACTTACCTATGATGACGTGACCTTGCCGGGGGGTACGGGCGCCCTGTAGGGCCGACAAAGGCCCGTAACCAGAGCTGGAAACCCCAGGGCCCTGTTGGACTTCTTCAGGTCCACTGGGTGTCTTTGTGGGTGCGATCCCTGCAAACAATAGATGGTATCAGAAATCAGTTGAACCATATGCATACTTACCCATGTCGGGACGACACAGACCAACTGATACTTTTGTAGGGAGAGATTGGCATTGCGGTCGCTGGGCAGAATGTTGCTAAGTAGCAATGTCATCTCTATCTGTGTAAGAGTGGTCATGTTGGTGCGCATGATCCGCACTCGTCTCTTTGCAGCGGCACGGGTGAAATCTTGCCCTGGTATGCATAGTAGCTGTGTGATAGCCTCCCTCTCTGGTTGTACTCGCACAGTTGGCCCTCCTCCAACATCAGGGGGTGGCCTAGGAACCGTTAAAAGGAAACTACTGGCCCCTTAACCGGGAGTGCAAGTCTCGGTTAAGCATTTTAAGGATAGAGGACCTTAAATTCTCTTAAAGTGTAGATATGAAGCCCACTGAAAGTGAGGACGCGTAGCCCTCTAAAGGCGAGGGCGTGTAGCCCTCTGAAGTTCAGGACGTGTCACCTTTTGAAGGCGAGGGAGTGTAGTCCTATGATGGCGAGGACGTGCAATCCTCTAAAGGTGAGGGCATGTCCCCCTTTGAAAATGGGGGACATGTAGTCCTCTGAAGGTGAGGGCGTGTAGCCCTACAGAGGTGAAGGTACATGACCCTTTGACGGCGAGGACGTGTAGTCCTCTGAAGTTGAAGGTATATGACCCTTTGAAGGCGAGGACGTGTAGTCCTCTGAAGGTGAAGGTACATGACCCTTTGAAGACGAGGACGTGTAGTCCTCTGAAGGTGAGGACGTGTAGTCCTCTAAAGGTGAGGGCGTGCGGCCCTCTGAAGGCGAGGACGTGTAGTCCTCTGGAGGTGAGGGCGTGCGGCCCTCTGAAGGCGAGGACATGTAGTCCTCTGGAGGTGAGGGTACTAGTACCCAAGGGTTCACCCTTATGAGAAAGCAGGAGATCGACTCATCGAGAGGGTCGGTCATCCCAAATCCACACGACTGGATATTAGATGTAGGAAATCTATGCAGTTAACATGATTTTTAGAGATGCAGATGCATGCAACCTTTGTCTTGAAATGCGGTAAATGCAGACTTCATATGAAACAATGCAATGTAATGGAAAGTTGTACAACATTCATGACATTCTTTCCTTATTTTGTGATTTTGATTTTGATTTAATTTTTTTGGAAAACACAGATTGACTGTCCTTTTGAAAGAGGTTATAATTCATGCAACCTCATCCTATCTTTTTGCAAATCTCTCCGGGAACTCCCTCAGAGTGTATGCTCTTTTTGATTTAGTCACTTGACCATTTTGGAGTGACGGCAATGGATCCATTTGATGTTTAACCAATCCATTGAAATTCCAGGGTTTGTCTCCCCCTCCCCCTTTTCCTCTGTTAAAAAAACATCGATGGGTGAGAACTTTTGATTGATATGCCCCTATGTTCACTTGAGGCTCATGCACCATGCCCCTCATTGCCCCAGTGTAAGGCTTTGAGGTACCAATTGTTATCTTTTGTCATGACCTTGTAGCTGGGAACCTTTTGGGTGAAAACTTCTAATCTGCCCCTAGGTTCGCTTGAGGTTTTTACATGGTGCCTTTCGTTGCCCCAGTGTAAGGCTTTGAGGTACAATCGTTGTCTTTGTTTTCACAACCTTGTAGCAAGGGAGAATGAAAGAAGCAGTTAATTTTTGCAAAAGGAATTTTCCAAGGACGAGAAATAGTTGAAGAATTTTTTTCAATTGATGGATTAAGTCAAATGACTCCTATGTAGAAGCAAGATGTTTTGATGTTTTGATGATGCCGAAGGATCAAGTGCTTCTAAGTTTTATTCGAGACAAGAATCCTAGAAAATCAAGATATATGATCAAGTTGATCTCTAGAATCTTAGGAAGAAGTTTCCAAATTGAAAAACAAAAGGTTTGACCAAAGAATTCTATCATTTCAAATTGAGATTTGCTCTCTGGTAATCGATTACCAGCAGCTGAAAATGTTTATAACAGTCACTAGAAATTTGAATTCAAAATTTATAATGTGTAATCGATTACACATGGATGGTAATTGCTTACCAACAGTTTATTGAACGTTTTAATTCAAATTTTAAAGCCTGTAATCGATTACACAAGTCTTGTAATCGATTACCAGAGGGGATTTTCAGAAAAATTTCCAAGAGACACATCTATTAAAATGTTTTATGAATGGCCATTCAAATGTTTTAAAGAGAGTTTTCATTGCCCAAACAGTTTTATCCTCTCAAAAGATTAAGAGTTTTTCTGAACTGAAATGTCTTATCCTCTCAAAAAGATTCCTTGGTCAACAACTTGTATATTCAATAAGGAATTTTGATTGATCTTCATTGTACAATCTACCTCTTTTAAGAGAGATCTCTTCTTCTCTTCTTCTTATTTCTGAAAAGGGATTAAGAGACCGTGGGTCTCTTGTTGTAGTGGATTCTTGAACACAAGGGAAGGGTTGTCCCTGTGTGGTTCAGACTTTGTAAAAGGAGTTTTACAAAGAGAGTGGAAAATCTCAAGTGGGTTGCTTGAGGACTGGACGTAGGCACGGGAAGTGACCGAACCAGTATAAATCAAGTTTACATTCCTCTCCTCCCTTAAACTTCTTTTATTTATTGCTATTTATCTTTTTCTTCAAAGAAGTTTATTTTGAATTGTCTTTTGAGTAATTCATGTTAAGGGTGCATTGTTAATCCGAAAAGAGATAGTGAAAGTTTAATTGGGGAATAGTCTTTGTATCTTAATTCAACCCCCCTTTTTCTTAAGGTAACTGATGCCATTTGTCCAACATCCTATTCTTGATAACTCACTTCTCTCTAAAAAGACAAAATGAGGTCACATGAACGTCTATATTTTTACTTGAAAACACAGTCAATCAAATGCCTTTTTATTTTTTATTTTGAAACTTATTTGTTTTGAACTTTACTCGTTGTTTTACGGCACCCCCACCAACGTGCAAGACGAGTAATCTCTGATTGAACAGTCTTAGAAGTCAACACTCAGGAGCGCAGGTCGCTTGAGCAAACAGACCAATGGCTTGCACCCACATTCCAGTGAAAGTTGAATAAGCAAACATGCGTTTGTGAGAGGATGAGGGACAAAGATATCAACTTTATCCATTTCATTTAACATTGTAACTGTGGCTTACAATAATGGCATAAACTTGGAAATCCTGATGAGTCATTAGAGACACCTAACAACAGCCTTCAAAATTGCCCCATGTGTGGCATCTCTTGTCAATGTCAGGATTTACACGCAATTCTCCTCAAATTTCAGCCAGCCCGCATCAATTAGACCTTGCACCTTACGCTTCAGAGCCCTACAATGCTCAATGGAACGCCCCGGGGCTTCTCCGTGACAAACACACGTTGCGTTCGAATCGTATTCTCGGAGAAATGGAGGTTGATGAACCTTGGCTAGGGTTATGGCTACCATTGAATTATCAAGTAGATATGGGAGCAAGTTAGCATAGGACACTGGAATTGGGGTGAATTCTACAGGCTTTCTCGCTGCAAAATTCATTTCTTGGTTGGTGTTTTTGGTTTGTGCTAAAGGCAGTGTTCGTCATTGGAAGTGCGGTAGACAGGCTTTGTGGTTGATTTAGGGATGGCCTTTGTGGATAAATGGGCGGTAGGTAAGGAGAAGGGTTGAGTAATGACATTGTTGGGTTGGTGGGAAACTTGGCCGTATAGGAATGGCAGTCACAGCATGGGTTTCTCCCTCATCGTCACCCTCTTTATTTGCCCCAGTTTTCTCATTCGTCCAAGCAGGATGATTAAATTTGCCTCTTTTCATATCCACTTCGATCCTTTCACTGGCGAAGACCAAATCCACAAAGCTTTGAGGGTGCGTAGCCCACCATCTTTTCATAGTAGAGTATCGATAATGTGTCTACCATCACGATCATCGTCTCCCTTTCCATCATTGGGGGTACCACCTGGGCCGCCAGATCCCTCCACCTTTTGGGCGTGTTCTTTGAAAGATCCGTCCCCCTTTTTGCAAATGTTCTGTAGTTGCATCCTATCCGGAACCATATCAAAATTGTACTGATACTGCCTAACAAAGGAAACCATTAGGTCCTTCCAAGAATGGACTCGGGAAGATTCCAAGTTAGTGTACCAAGTAACAGCTACCCCAGTAAGACTTTCTTGGAAGGAATGTATCAACAATTCCTCATCTTTTGCGTATTCCCCCATCTTCTGACAATACATCTTTAGATGGTTCTTGGGACAAGTAGTCCCCTTGTACTTGTCAAAGTCCAGCACCTTGAACTTGGGAGGGGTGATGATATTGGGTACTAGGAACAACTCTTCTAGGTTAGCAAAGGAATAATCTTCACCTCCTTCAATGGCCCTAAACCTTTCCTCTAGATGATCCGCCTTTCCCTTTTCGGCCATAGCAGGAGGGGCTCTTCCCACCGCAAAATGCAATGGCTGTGGTTGTGGGCAAAACTGAGGGCCCTCCAAAGTGTTTTGCAGGGGTATACCACCAACTGCTTGCCCTTCAGCGGCATATCCGAGGCAAGGCTCAAAGTTGGCTAGATCATGGTGGGGAATTTCATGTGTCTCCTCCATGGGTCGAGAGACATGTGCATGATCAGATTGAGGTTGTTGGCTCTTAATGAGTATGGGAGTGGAGTTATTGACATCCTCATTGGGAATGTACGCCACATTGGGTGGTGTATAGTTTGGGAAGGCGTGCTTGTTTTGAATTTTCACATCATGGGATCATCCGTACTTCCCAAATCTTTGCCTACCATATTTGAGGTTGGATGATTCATTTGCTTGAGGCCAGATGGGAGCATCGGGTTCACCTTAGTGACAGCGCTAGTAGCGGCAACTATAACCGCATTGGCTTCCATTATCTTCTTCATTCTCATCATGGCCTCCATCATTGTGGCCATTTGCTCTTTCATGGCCTCCATGTCGGCCTTCATCTTCTCTTGCACCTCCTCTGCTTCACCCATTACTCTAGCTCTAGCACGAGTTCGGTAAGGGCGTCGTAAAGCGTGTCCTTTTCTTTTTGATAACAATGATTAAGTTCATTTTATTTTATTTTATTTTATTTTTCAAGGAAAGAATGCAATGAGCAATGCAACCAATGAAAACCATGGATGTACGCAAATGATGTACAGTTGAAGTATTGTGAATTTTTACGTAGGATATGGGGTTGAATCAATTTAGATTTTCAACATGGTCCATGACATCTTTGTCAAGGTGAAACTGGAAGTAACAAGGACATCAACAATCCTAAATATGTTTGGCAGTAGACGAAGCAGTGATGTGACTCGATTCATCTTTTGCCCCAATTTTTGCAAGATAGTTACTTCCATATTTCAACTTGACTTGGTGAACCTTCTTGTAAAAGCATGAGCTTGGTTCAACCCTATAATCCAAGGAATGGCAATTCTGATCGCCAATACTTCAACAACATCTCATAGGGATGAATGACTCGGGCATACTTTAAGCTTATGCACGGAAAATGTAATTATGAAATTGAGATGCCCGAAGAAACACCATTTCCTAGTTAACCATGCATTAGGTACCATGTTCAATTATTTTGTTTTGTTTTTGTGTGTTTTTTTTTCAGAAATGGGTTTATGATCCCAACATGGTTGGCTCATGGTGCCTAACACATGCAACTAAGAATGTAGTGTGAAGTTTCACGCTTCCCCTTTTTTGTTTTTGTTTTGTAGAGGAAAACGCAAGGATGAGCAAACATGAAAACAAATGGTATGCAATTTTGCAGATCAAAAAGTTTGTTGAACGCATATGCATGATGATGCCATGACTCATGCAAAATGTGAGGCTGGAATATGATAACGGACAAATGCAAGAACGATATGTTCATTATGATGTTATGAAGAGATGCTTATGTGATGCATGATATGAACGCATTTTACGGACACGAGAGCCCGGAAAATTATCTCTTCTTACTTGCGCATTTGGGGGCGCAGTGCCCCATGTGTACAATTAAGAAGGTGATATGGACCTTTCGGCTTCCCATGACAAAGGATGAGACCAACATACAATGCATGCTAGAGATAAAATGCGGGAGTGACTTGATTCGCACTGATTTTTGGAGTAAAAACGTGGGATAAACTCATCTTATTCAAAAAGTTATAACTAGTCAAGATCTGAGCGACAATACAAACTTCCTAGCGGTTTCTAATCATATGGTCCCTTAAGTCTATCATATGCTGACAATAGCTGAGAAGTCCATGGATCTCCTCGAGGGCGGAGTAGGTGTCCGCCACTGCTTTGGCCTTGGCTAGCAATCGGGGAAGTTCTTGACTCCTGTTCAAAGTAAGAGCAAATCGGTCCATCCACATTGTTGCCTCTTGGTGCAATGAATCAATTACCATTTCCCTTGCTTCCCTTTCTGCTGATATCTTGGCGTACTCATCCTCTAGCCTTTGCTCGTGAGTCGCCGCTAGATTTAGCTTCTCTTTGCACTCATCGATGATGGCCCACATATTCCCTTCAGTCTCGCTTAACTGTTGGGACAAATTTCTTTTCGACCTAAGGCAAGCCTTTAGCTCGTCCTTCAAGATCATGCCTTTGACTCGTGATGATTCCTTTCACCTCTTCGGAGCTTAAGCTCACTATTGCTGCCCTATAAAGCCCCTCAAAACTTTGCTTTGGTCGTGTTCTTCCTTTCGGGCCTTCTTGGTTTCTCGTTCCAAGGCTTCAGCGGTGGCCATATTGGCATCCTTTAGTTCATCATACTCTTTTCAGAATTTGATGGCTATGGACTTGAACTTCTCTTCGACTACCCGGGCTCTTTCAAGCTCTGCCTTTAGGGCTTGTACCTCATCACTTTCTTCCGAAGCTTTAACATCATCGTCTCTCACAGTCTTTAGATTTGGGAGCCAATCCAATCCTTGTGTTCGGACTCTCAGCCACTTATGATAGCCGCCAATGATCCCATTACTGCTTCCCCTAAGCTCTCTGTCCTTTCTTCATGCCGCATCCCATGCCTTGCGAACTCCTTGGAGTACCCTCGCGTTGTGGTCACTGAAACCCCGTGCGATGAAAGGCATGATGCTTTCGTCTGATGGCACTCCTCACATGGGGTAGCCAAGCTGTCTTATGGCGAGGACGGGATTATAATTAATACAACCCCTTGTTCCCATCAAGGGAACATTTGGACATCCTTCGCATGAAGATAGAATCCTAATTCTTCCTTCCTTCTGGCGAGGGAACCAATTAACAGACGCCCCTCCATGCTAGCCAAGAGTTGGTCCCAATTCGCCTTTCCTTTTTCGACGCACGAGCGGTGACCTTGTAGCGGATAGACGGGCCTACCTTCTTGGAGAAAAAAGGTGTGAGACCAGCCACACATAGAGAGCCAGTGCACAACAAACAATTCTTGCGCTGCTCTTTTCACATCCCCGGTCGAACGTGTCATACATGGCCAAAATGGTGACGACCGGGATTTCCTTGCCATGATGAAAGGCGAGGAAAGCGTCAATCGCTGCTAGGTCCACTAACCCTTCCATATTCGGAAAGAGGACAACTCCAAAGATCAAAAGCGCCAAGATGTCAATAAAAGAAAGCCCATTCGCCTTGATTTGCCAAGGCCTTTGCCCTTTCCTCCAAACACTTCCTTGGTACTCCGACTACCCCATTCCTGTTTTGCTTTACACGGTCCAACTCTTGTGCTGAGATTTTCACTACCTTGGCAACTCTTGTCGTGGAGGGATAGAACCCAGAGAAAAGATATGGCTTCCTTCCTCCCAGTGGGCATCCCAGGATTTCTTCAAACTCTTTCACAGTCGGCACTAGCTGGAAGTCCTCAAATGTGAAGCACCTTAGGGGCTGGTCATAATACTGGGAAAGGGATGCAATCGGTTCCATGGAGACTTCTACCCTAGCTAGGTCCCAAATCTTACCATAGGCTTTGCGGAAGGCTTGCCGTTGAAGTTGACCCATTAATTGCCCCAACTCTCGTAAACTAGTGACCTCTAAGCTCTTGATTTTGACTTGATAGAACCTCTTTTTAAGCGAAGGCTTTTGACTTGATCCCATGTTTTACTAAAGTGAAATAAAATCTAGTGCGAATCAAAACTCCAACATCTATCATGGGTGGAATGGATGAATGCATGAAGAAATGCATATGACACAGATGCAATTTACGAATACGGGAGCCCGAGAAACTGTCTCCTTCTTAGATACAACGTCTAGGGGTAGCAAAGTGCCCCAATGTATGTATTTAAAATGGTGACACAGACCCTTCGTTGGTTTGTTTACAGAGGGGATCAAGACAGAACCCATGTGCGATGCATATGCGAAAGGCGCAACACGGGAATGTACATAGTACGACAATATTCACAAACAAATATAAGCAAAAGGGTACATGACACTTATGCATGGCAGTGTGAAAAATGGCACGTAACGTGTTTGCTCCGTGCCCCTATTTAAAGGGACCTATATGGGAGGGAACTAAAAGGGCTTTTAGTGATAATTCCCAAGGTGGTCATATCTCTCTTGATGGTTTCTAGAGGTATCATCCTCTTCGAAGAACATACTGCAGCAGTAGGGACTACTAGCAACAATATGTTTTCAAAGAAAAAAAACTCTAGATGAGGGTTCACTGCAATCAAGCAAGTCGGATACCTAGCAAGATCACAGATTCACCTCCACTCCTTATGTTCCCACGAACCCGGGTATAGGGCCCCTTTTTTTTTCAACTCACCGTGTGTGCAAATAGTGTTAGTGTTTGTGTGCATCAAATGAATAAATATTTACCTCAAGCATACACTTAAAAATGCACAAAAAACATCAATGAGTTATATATACAAGAACATAATGAAGGGAAACCCAACAAAGGAGTAAGTCACGGTAAAACATTGCACAAGATTAAATGGCCTAACTCTCTAAAAACAGTCCCCAGTGGAGTCGCCAACTGTCGCAACCTGCCCTTCGGCGGGAGGGCGATGCGTGACTCGCGGGATGCGTGTTCCACGAAAGGAATACGCGCGGAGTCGCCACCAACGTTTATTTGAGGAAAACGTCGGAAAAACCGGAAAAGACGCGATCTACGAACTTTTAAGTGAAAGGTTCGGGAGTTGTATTTATGCACGGGGAAGGTGTTAGCACCCCACACGTCCGTCACAAGGGACGGCAGCCTTTAATCGAATGTGCAAACATGACTTTGATTTTTACGTTCCCTTTACGTTCTTATATCTTTTATGCCCTTTTTTATATTTTTCTCTTTTTGTGGTCGACAAGGGTGTTTTCCCTTTGCTCCTATGTATTCCTCAACTGAGATGAGGAAATCAGACCTACGTAGTTCTTTCAAAAGCGGTAAAGTTACATGTTGATTTTATGCTCTTGAATGGTCCATGTTAACCGATAAAAGCAAAGAGGACCGTTTAAGGCGTTGGACCTTAAAACGGTTTTTAGTGATTTTTCGGACAAAACTTGATTTGTGAGTCTATTTTAGTCTTAGTTTCACTTTGGTTATTAATCAATTCATTCAAGGAAACTTTCAAAGAAAAACGTCCGATTGATTTTTTTGGTTATTTTGTTCAAAGATATTTTGATTATTTTATTATTATTTTTCAAGATATTTTGATTATTTTACTTTTTTTGGTTTAACCGAGGTTATAGCATGAACGATCGGTTAGATTTCGTTTTAAAAGTGATTAAATGAGATTACAACACAAATGATCGGTTGAAGTTCATTTTATCATTTATTAGGTGAGAAAACGGCTTAAATAAACAGTAAAAGCGCGTTATAGACGAAAGAAAAGAAATCGAAAATGAACGAAATAAAGATGAAAGCTTAAAAAAATAAGAAATGAATTGAAAGTCTCGGATTCGAAAACTTACCCGTTGAAGAACGAAGAACGGATGAAGAACGGTGAAGAACGGACGAAAACCTTCACGGATTTGCTTACGGAAACATCTCGGAAGCGTTACGGAAGCGCCTCGGCTTGGATTTTCTTCACGGAAACAATTTTCCTAAGCAAATTCGAAAGAGAGAGAAGTGCCTAAGGGGCTGAACCCTTTTCTACTTCACTTCTCCCCCTATTTATAGAAAATTGGGGGAGAAGCTTGCCACCCAGCTCGCCCAGGCGAGCAGGGTTGCTTCCTCCAGAAGCAACAGCCTTCTGGAGGAATCTTCTGGAGGGCCCAAGTGGGCCTGGTTGCTATTTTCACCCCCATTTTTACTAAGTACACCCCTTCCTTTTTTGGTGATTCTTTTTTCGTAAAGTTACGGAAACTTACGAATTTCGTAACGATACTTGTTTTCTTTCCGTAATGTTATGGAACCTTGCGGATTACATAATCATCCCCTTTTTTGACTTACGGAATGTTACGGAACCTCACTAATTGAGCAACGATGCTTCCATTTGATTTCCGGTGTGTCACAGAACCTTACGGATTGTGCATCAATATTTTCTTTTGTTTTCCGGCATGTCCCGGAATTTCACAAATTGCCTAATGATGGGTGCCAAGCACCTCACAAGGACCAAACAAAAGTTGCATGTCATCAAGCAAAGGTCCCCGGACGAAATTAGGGTATGACAATAACTGTTTACTCCGATGTCCGATTGAGTCCTGTAATATATCGAGACACATGAAATTAAAAATGGAAGTCTTATGCAAATTCCAACGGCAATAACTTTTTACTCGTATATCTGATTTAGTCCCGTAATATATCCAGTCGCTCGAAAATAAAAATGGAACATCTGAGCAAATACAAACGACAATAACTTTTTATTTTGATGTCCGATTTAGTCCCCTAAAATATCGAGACGATTGAAATTAAAAATGGAAGATCCGAACAAATTCAATCGGCAACTACTTTTTTCTCGGATGTCGGATTGCTCCGTAATATATTGAGACACTCAAAATTCAAAACGGAAACTCCATGCAAATTGAAATGACAATAACTTTTTACACGGATGTCTGATTGAGTCCCGTAATATATCAAGTCACTCGAAATTAGAAACGAAAACTCCGTGTAAATTCAAAAGGCAATAACTGTTTACTCCGATGTCCGATTGAGTCCCGTAATATATCGAGACACTTGAAATTAAAAATGGAAGCCTTATGAAAATTCAAACGGCAATAACTTTTTACTCGGATGTCTAATAGAGTACCGTAATATATCGAGTCACTCGAAATTAAAAACGAAAACTCTGTTTAAATTCAAAAGGCAATAAATAAATTTTTACTCGTATATCCGATTGAGTCCCATAATATATCCAGTCGATCAAAATTAAAAATGGAAACCCCGTGCAAATTCAAACGGCAATAATTTTTTATTCGGATGTCCCATTGATTCCCTTAATATATCGAGACGCTCGAAATTAAAATGGAACATCCGAATAAATTCAATCGACAACAACTTTTTACTCGGATGTCCAATTGAGTCCCGTAATATATCGAGACGCTCGAAAATAAAAATGGAACATCTGAGCAAATACAAACGACAATAACTTTTTATTTGGATGTCCGATTTAGTCCCCTAAAATATCGAGACGCTTGAAATTAAAAATGGAAGATCCAAACAAATTCAATCGGCAACTACTTTTTTCTCGGATGTCAGATTGATTCCATAATATATCGAGACGCTCAAAATTCAAAACGGAAACTCCATGCAAATTCAAACGGCAATAACTTTTTACTCGGATGTCTGATAGAGTGCTGCAATATATCGAGTCACTAGAAATTAAAAACGAAAACTCCGTTTAAATTCAGAAGGCAATAAAAAAATTTTACTCGTATATCCGATTGAGTCCCGTTATATATCTAGTCGATCAAAATTAAAAATGGAAACCCCGTGCAAATTCAAACGGCAGTAATTTTTTACTCGGATGTGCAATTGATTCCCTTAATATATCGAGACGCTCGAAATTAAAATGGAACATCCGAACAAATTCAATTGACAACAACTTTTTAATCGGATGTACAATTGAGTCCCGTAATATATCGAGACGCTCGAAAATAAAAATGGAACATCCGAGCAAATACAAACTGCAATAACTTTTTATTTGGATGTCCGATTTAGTCCCATAAAATATCGAGACGCTTGAAATTAAAAATGGAAGATCCAAACAAATTCAATCGGAACTACTTTTTTCTCGGATGTCGGATTGATTCCGTAATATATCGAGACACTCAAAATTCAAAACGGAAACTCCATGCAAATTCAAACGGCAATAACTTTTTACACGGATGTCTGATTGAGTCCCGTAACATATCGAGTCACTCGAAATTAAAAATGAAAACTCCGTGTAAATTCAAAAGGCAATAACTGTTTACTCCGATGTCAGATTGAGTCCCGTAATATATCGAGACACATGAAATTAAAAACGGAAGTCTTATGCAAATTCCAGCGGCAATAACTTTTTACTCGTATATCTGATTGAGTCCCGTAATATATCCAGTCGCTCGAAATTAATAATGAAGATTCCGTGTAAATTTAAAAGGCAATAACTGTTTACTCCGATGTCCGATTGAGTCCCGCAATATTCAAGACACTTGAAATTATAAACAGAAGCCTTATGCAAGTTCAAACGTCAATAACTTTTTACTCGTATGCCCGACTGAGTCTCGTAATATATCGGGACGCTCGAAATTAAAAATAGAAACTCCGTATAAGTTCAGACGGCAATAACCTTTTACTCGGATGTCAGATTGAGTCCCGTAATATATCCAGTCGCTCGAAATTAAAAACGCAAACTCCATGCAAATTCAAAATGCAATAAATTTTTACTTGTATGTCCGATTGAGTCCCGTAATATATCCAGTCGCTCGAAATTAAAAACGCAAACTCCATGCAAATTCAAAATGAAATAAATTTTTACTCGTATGTCCGATTGAGTCCCGTAATATATCCAGTCGATCGAAATTAAAAACAGAAACTCCGTGCAAATTCAAATGACAATAATTTTTTACTTGGATGTCCCATTGATTCTCGTAATATATCGAGACGCTCAAAATTAAAAATGGAACATCCCAACAAATTCAATCGGCAACAAGTTTTTACTCGGATGTCCAATTGAGTGCCGTAATATATCCAAATGCTCGAAAATAAAAATGGAACATCTGAGAATATACAAACGGCAATAACTTTTTCTTTTCATGTCCGATTTAGTCCCCTACAATATCGAGACGGTTGAAATTAAAAATGGAAGATCCGCACAAATTCAATCGGCAACTTTTTTTACGCGGATGTCGGATTGATTCCGTAATATATCGAGACACTCAAAATTCAAAACGGAAACTCCATGCAAATTCAAACGGCAATAACATTTTACTCGGATGTCTGATTGAGTCCCCTAATATATCGAGTCACTCAAAATTAAAAATGAAGATTCCGTGTAAATTCAAAAGGCGATAACTGTTTACTCCGATGTCCGATTGAGTCCCGCAATATATCAAGACACTTGAAATTATAAACAGAAGCCTTATGCAAGTTCAAACGTCAATAACTTTTTACTCGTATGCCCGACTGAGTCTCGTAATATATCGGGACGCTCGAAATTAAAAATAGAAACTCTGCATAAGTTCAGACGGCAATAACTTTTTACTCGGATGTCAGATTGAGTCTCGTAATATATCCAGTCGCTCGAAATTAAAAATGCAAACTCCATTCAAATTCAAACGGAAATAAACTTTTACTCGTATGTCTGATTGAGTCCCGTAATCTATCCAGTCGATCGAAAATAAAAACGGAAACTCCATGCAAATTCAAATGACAATAATTTTGTACTTCGATGTCCCTTTGATTCCTGTAATATATCGAGACGCTCAAAATTAAAAATGGAACATCCCAACAAATTCAATCGACAACAACTTTTTACTCGGATGACCAATTGAGTCTCGTAATATATCAAGACGCTCAAGAATAAAAATGGAACATCTGAGAATATACAAACGGCAATAACTTTTTATTTTGATGTCGGATTTAGTCCCCTATAATATCGAGACGCTTGAAATTAAAAATGGAAGATCCGCACAAATTCAATCGCCAACTTTTTTTTACGCGGATGTCGGATTGATTCCGTAATATATCGAGAAGCTCAAAATTCAAAACACAAACTCCATGCAAATTTAAACGGCAATAACTTTTTACTCGGATGTCTGATTCAGTCCCGTAATTATCGAGTCACTCGAAATTAAAAATGAAAACTTCGTGTGAATTCAAACGGCAATAACTGTTTACTCGGATGACCGATTGAGTCTCGTAATATATCGAGACACTTGAAAATTAAAACGAAAGCCATATGTAAATTAAAACGGCAATAACTTTTTACTCATATGTTCGATTGATTCCCGAAATATATCGAGATACTCAAAATTAAAAATAGAAACTTCGTGCAAGTTCAGACGGCAATAACTTTTTTCTCGGATGTCCGATTGAGTCCCGTAATATATCCAGTCGCTCGAAATTAAAAACGCAAACTCCATGCAAATTCAAAATGCAATAAATTTTTATTTGTATGTCCGATTGAGTCCCGTAATATATCTAGTCGCTCGAAATTAAAAACGCAAACTCCATGCAAATTCAAAATGAAATAAATTTTTACTCGTATGTCCGATTGAGTCCCGTAATATATCCAGTCGATCGAAATTAAAAACAGAAACTCCGTGCAAATTCAAATGACAATAATTTTTTACTCGGATGCCCCATTAATTCCCGTAATATATCGAGACGCTCAAAATTAAAATTGGAACATCCCAACAAATTCAATCGACAACAACTTTTTACTCGGATGTCCAATTGAGTGTCGTAATATATCGAGATGCTCGAAAATAAAAATGGAACATCTGAGAATATACAAACGACAATAACTTTTTTCTTTTCATGTCCGATTTAGTCCCCTACAATATCGAGACGGTTGAAATTATAAATGGAAGATCCGCACAAATTCAATCGGCAACTATTTTATACTCAGATGTCGGATTGATTCCGTAATATATCGAGAAGCTCAAAATTCAAAACACAAACTCCATACAAATTTAAACGGCAATAACTTTTTACTCGGATATCTGATTGAGTCCCGTAATTATCGAGTCACTCGAAATTAAAAACGAAAACGCTGTGCACATTCAAACGACAATAACTGTTTACTCGGATGTCCGATTGAGTCAGTAATATATCGAGACACTTGAAATTAAAAACGAAAGCCTTATGCAAATTTAAACGGCAATAACTTTTTACTCGGATGTAAGATTGAGTCCCGTAATATATCCAGTCGATCCAAATTAAAAGCGGAAACTCCGTGCAAATTCAAATGGCAATAATTTGTTACTCGGATGTCCCATTGATTCCCGTAATATATCGAGAAGCTCGAAATTAAAAACGGAACATCTAAGAAAATTCAAACGGTAATAAATTCTTATTTGGATGTCCAATTGAGTGCCCTAATATATCGAGACCCTCGAAATTAAATATGGAACTTCCAAACAAATTCAATCGGCAACAACTTTTGACTCGGATGTCCAATTGAGTCTCGTAATATATCGAAACGCTCGAAAATAAATATGGAACATCTAAGAATATACAAACGGCAATGAATTTTTCTTTTCCTGTCTGATTTAGTCCCCTAAAATATCGAGATGCTTGAAATTAAAAATGGAAGATCCGAACAAATTCAATCAGCAACTATTTTTTACTCGGATGTAGGATTGATTCCGTAATATACCAAGAAGCTCAAAATTCAAAACAATAACTCCATGCAAATTTAAATGGCAATAATTTTAACTCGGACGTCTGATTGAGTCCCGTAATTATCGAGTCACTCGAAATTCAAAACGAAAACTCCGTGTAAATTCAAACGGCAATAACTGTTTACTCGGATGTCCGATTGAGTCCCATAATATATCGAGACACTTGATATTAAAAACGAAAGCCTTTTGCAAATTCAAACCGCAATAATTTTTTACTCGTATGTCCGATTGAGTTCCGTAATATATCAAGATACTCAAAATTTAAAATAGAAACTTCGTACAAGTTCAGAAGACAATAACTTTTGACTCGGATGTCCGATTGAGTCCCGTAATATATCCAGTCGCTCGAAATTAAAAAAGCAAACTCCATGCAAATTCAAAATGAAATAAATTTTTACTCGTATGTCCGATTGAGTCCCGTAATATATCCAGTCGATCGGAATTAAAAACGGAAACTCCATGCAAATTCAAATGACAATAATTCTTTACTCGGATGTCCCATTGAGTCCCGTAATATATCGAGACACTCAAAATTAAAAATGGAACGTCCCAACAAATTCAATCGACAACAATTTTTTTCTCGGATGACCAATTGAGTCCCGTAATATATCGAAACGCTCGAAAATAAAAATGGAACATCTGAGCTAATACAAATGGCAATAACTTTTTATTTGGATGTCCGATTTAGTCCCCTAAAATATTGAGACGCTTGAAATTAAAAATGGAAGATCCGAACAAATTCAATCGGCAACTACTTTTTTGTCGGATGTCGGATTGATTCCATAATATATCGAGACGCTCAAAATTGAAAACGGAAACTCCATGTAAATTCAAACGGCAATAACTTTTTACTCGGATGTCTGATTGAGTCCCGCATTATATCGAGTCACTCGAAATTAAAAATGAAAACTCCGTGTAAATTCAAAAGGCAAAAACTGTTTACTCCGATGTCCGATTGAGTCCTGCAATATATCGAGACACTTGAAATTAAAAGTGGAAGCCTTATGCAAATTCAATCGACAACAACTTTTTACTCGGATGTCAGATTGTGTCCCGTAATATATCGAGACGCTTGAAATTAAGAATGGAAGGTCTGAGCATATACAAATGGCAATAACTTTTTATTTGGATGTCCGATTTTGTCTCGTAATATATCTAGACGCTTGAAATTAAAAATGGAACCTCCGTGCAAATTCAATCGGCATTAAATTTTTACTCGGAAGTCCAATTGAGTCCCATCATGTATCTAGTCGGTCGAAATTAAAAATGGAAACTACATGAAAATTCAAACGGCAATAACTTCTTACTCGTATGTCCGATTTAGTCCTGTAATATATCGAGATGCTTGAATTTAAAAATGGAACTTCTAAGAAAATTCAAACGGCGATAACTTTTTATTTGGATGCCCGATTGAGTCCCCTAATATATCGAGACACTTGAAATTAAAAACGGAAGATCTGAACAAATTCAATCGGCAACAACTTTTTACTCGGATGTCCGATATCGAGATGCTCGAAATTAAAAACAGAAGCCTTATGCAAATTCAAACGCCAATAACATTTTACTCATATGTCCGATTGAGTCCCATAATATATCGAGATGCTCGATATTAAAAATGGAAGATCTGAGCAAATTCAAATGACAATAACTTTGTACTCGAATATCTGATTGACTCCCATAATATATCGAGATGCTCGAATTTAAAATGGAAGATGCGAGGAAATTCAATAGAAAACATCTTTTTACTCGGATCTCCCATTGAGTCCCGTAATATATCGAGACGCTCGATAGTAAAAATGGAAACTCCGTGCAAATTTAGATGGCAATAACCTTTTACTCGGATGTCCCATTGATTCCAATAATATATCGAGACGCTCAAAATTCAAAACGGAAACTCCATGCAAATTCAAACGGCAATAACTTTTTACTCGGATGTCTGATTGAGTCCCGTAATATATCGAGACGCTTGAAATTAAAAATGGAAACTCCATGCAAATTCAAAAGGCAATAACTTTTTACTCGGATGACCCATTGAGTCCTGTAATATATCGAGACGCTCGAAATTAAAAATGGAACTTCTAAGCAAATTTAAACGGCAATAACTTTTTAATTGGATGTTTGATTGAGTCCCCTAATACATCGAGACACTTGAAATTAAAAATAGAAGATCCGAACAAATTCAATCGGCAACAACTTTTTACTCGGATGTCCGATTGATCTCGTAATATATCGAGACGCTCAAAATTAAAAACGGAAACTCCATGCAAATCAAACGGCAATAACTTTTTACTCGGCTGTCCAATTGAGTCCTGTAATATATCGAGACGCTTGAAATTAAAAATGGAACATCTGAGTAAATTCAAACGGCAATAACTTTTTATTAGGATGTCTGATTGAGTCCCGTAGTATATCGAGACGCTTGAAATTAAAAATGGAAGATCCAAACATATTCAATCGGCAACAACATTTTACTCATATTTCCAATTGAGTCCCGTAATATATCGAGACTCTCGAAATTACAAACGAAAACTCCATACAAATTCAAATTGCAATAATTTTTTACTCGGATGTGGGATTGAGTCCTGTAATATATCTAGACACTCGAAATTAAAAATGGAAGAACTCAGCAAATTCAAATGGCAATAACTTTTTAGTCAGATTTCCGATTGTAGAAGCAAACTTCATTGCTTCATGATGATGAATCAAGATTGATTCATGGTGATGAATCAAGATTGATTCAAGGTGTTTTCATGATAACAAAGATGATGACAAAAAGCCCATGAGAATGATTTCAAGATTGAGTCAAGAACAATTCAAGAATCAAGAAAAAGATTCAAGAGAAAGTTTCATCAAGAAGATTCAAGATTCAAGATTCAAGAATAATCAAGATCAAGATTGAAGACTCAAAGATTCAAGAATCAAGAGAAGACTTAATCAAGATAAGTATTAAATTTTTTTTCAAAACATTGAGTAGCACAAGAAGTTTTCACAAAATCATTACCAAAGAGTTTTACTCTCTGGTAATCGATTACCAGATTATAGTAATTGATTACGAGTGGTTTTAAAACGTTAAGATTTTCAAAATTCAAAATGGAGAGTCACATCTGTTGATGTCTAATCGATTACACCTTTATGGTAATCAATTACCAGTGACTGTTTTCGAAAAATTCATTTCCAAAAGTCACATTTCTTCAAGTGACTTGTTTCTAAAGATTCTTTCAAAAGTCATATCTTTTTAAGTGATTAGTTTTAAAGGAATTGCCAAGAGTTACAAGTTTTGACTTGAGTCATCAAGAAACTATAAATATGTGACCTTGGCATGAAACATAATAAATTCATATCCGTCATGTCTTTCAATCATTCTATCTTTCAACATCTTCTTTCATTTCTTTAAAAACTTTCTTATTTCATCTTCTCTTCATCTTTCTAAAAGTTTTTGTTCAAAACTTTCTCTTCCAAGAAAAGTTCTTTGTTCAAAAACTTGTGCTATTCATCTTTTTCATTCCCTTCTCCATTTGCCAAAAAGAATTCGCCAAGGACTAATCGCCTGAATTTTTTTTGTGTCTCTCTTCTCCCTTTTTCAAAAGAACGAAGGACTAACCGCCTGAATTCTTTTGTGTCTCCCTTCTCCCTTGTCAAAGAATTCAAAACTACACAGTCTGAGAATTCTTTTGATTCTTCCCTTTCCCATAAACAAAAGATTTCAAAGGACTAACCGCCTGAGAATTCTTTTGTTTCCCCCTTCACAAAGTTTCAAAGGACTAACCGCTTGAGAACTTTGTCTTAACACATTGGAGGGTACATCCTTTGTGGTACAAGTAGAGGGTACATCTACTTGGGTTGTTGTGACTGAGAACAAGAGAGGGTACATCTCTTGTGGACCAGTTCTAGTGGAGGGTACATCCACTAGGTTGTTCAAAGAGAACAAGGGAAGGTACATCCCTTGTGGATCTTTGCTTGTAAAGGAATTTACAAGGTTGAAAAGAAATCTCAAGGACCGCAGGTCGCTTGGGGACTGGATGTAGGCACGGGTTATTGCCGAACCAGTATAAAACTCTTGTGTTTGTCTTCTTCTTCCCTACACTCTTTATTTTTCGTTGTGCACTTTAATTACCGCTTTTACTTTTGGTTAAATTTATATTTCTATTCTTTACTTTCTTAACAGCATAGTAAAAGCCTAAGAAGGGTAGATTTTTAATTAGTAAAGTTTCAGTAATAATTAATTCAACCCCCCCTTCTTAATTATTCCGAGGCCACTTGATCCAACAGCTTCATGATGATGAACCAAGCAATTTTGATGATGCCAAAAGCCCAAGTAATTGATTCAAGACTTCAAGATCAAGCATCAAGAATCCAATCCAAGATTCAAGATTCAAGAGAAGAAATCAAGAAGCAACAAGTCAAGACTTCATATAGGATAAGTATTAAAAGATTTTTTCAAAAACCAAATAGAACAGTTTTGTTTTACAAAAGAATTTTCTAAGTTACCAGAGTGATTACTCTCTGGTAATCGATTACCAGTTGGCAATAATCAATTACCAGTGACCAGTTTGGTTTTCAAAATGTTTTCAAATGGTTTACAACATTCCAAAATGATTTTCAAATAGTGTAATCGATTGCACTATATTAGTAATTGATTACAAGTGAATCTGAACGTTGGAATTCAAATCCAATTGTGAAGAGTCACAACTTTTCATAAAATGAATTGTGTAATCGATTACACCTTTGTGGTAATCGATTACCAGTGAACAGTTTTGAAGAAAAAGTTAAGAGTTATAACTCTTAACATGGTTTTCTCAAAAGTCATTACTTTTCCAATGGTTTCTTTGACCAGACATGAAAAGTCTATAAAAACATGATTTTGGCACACATTCGACATATATGATATTCTTCCAAACAATTCTTTTTTACAATCTTTTTCTAACCATTACCCATTGTTTTTTCTTTGCCAAAAAGCTTTCTAAACTTTGTTTCAAAACTTTGTTTTTTTGCAAGTGGAAATTCTGCAGAAAATAAAAGTGTGTTATCTTTTCATCCCTTCTCCTTCTTGCCAAAAGATTCAAAGGACTAACCGCCTGAGATATCTTTTGATTCTTCCCTTTCCCTTAGACAAAAGATTTCAAAGGACTAACCGCCTGAGATATCTTTTGTTTCCCCTTACAAAGATTCAAGGGACTAACCGCCTAAGAATTCTTTGTCTTAACACATTGGAGCGTACATCCTTTGTGGTACAAGTAGAGTGTACATCTACTTGGGTTGTGATACTGAGAACAAGAGAGGGTACATCTCTTGTGGATCAGTTCAAGTGGAGCGTACATCCACTTGGTTGTTCAAAGAGAACAAGGGAGGGTACATCCCTTGTGGATCTTTGCTTGTAAAGGATTTTACAAGGTTATTGGAAATCTCAAGAATCGGTGGTTGCTTGGGGACTGGATGTAGGCACGAGTTGTTGCCGAACCAGTATAAATCTTGTGTTTGTCTTCTTCTTCCCTACATTCTTTACTTTTCCGCTGTGTTCTTTTATTTCCACTTTACTTTTGTCTAAGTTATTGTTTTTGTTCTTTACTTCCTCATAACTTAGTAGTAAAGCCTAATTGAATCTAGTAATATTAAGAAGGATAAATTTTAATTAATCAAGACACGTTCATAATTAATTCAACTCCCCCTTCTTAATTATTCCGAGGCCACTCGATCCAACACCGATTGAGTCCCGTAATATATTGAGACCCTCTAAATTAAAAATGGAAGCCTTAAGAAAATTCAAACGGCAATACCTCTTTACTTGGATGTCGGATTGAGTCCTGTAATATATCCAGACGCTTGAAATTAAAAACGGAAGAACTCAGCAAATTCAAACGGCAATAACTTTTTATGTGGATCTTCGATTGAGTCCCGTAATGTATTGAGACACTTTAAATTAAAACAGGAACCTCCGTGCAAATTCATACAACGTTAACATTTTACTCGGATGTCCGATTGAGTCCTGTCAATTATCGAGTTGCTTGAATTTAAAAACGAAAGATCTGAACATATTCAATTGACAACAACTTTTTACTCGTATTTCCAATTGAGTCCCGTAATATATCGAGACGCTAGAAATTAAAAACGGAAACTCTGTACAAATTCAAACGGAAATAACTTTTTACTAGGATATCTGATTGAATCTCGTAATATACCAAGTCGCTCGAAATTAAAAATGAAAACTCCATGCAAATTCAAACGGGAATAACTTTTTACTCGGATGTCCGATTGAGTCCCTAATATATCGAGACCCTCAAAATTTAAAATGGAAGCCTTATGCAAATTCAAATGGCAATACCTTTTTACTTGAATTCCCAATTGAGTCCCGTAAAATATTGAGATGCTCGAAATTAAAAACGGAAATGCTGTACAAATTCAAACGCTAATAACTTTTTACTCGGATTTCTAATTGAGTCTTGTAATATATCGATTCGCTCGAAATTAAAAACGAAAACTCCATGCAAATTCAAATAGCAATAAATTTTTACTCATATGTCCAATTGAGTCCCGTAATATATCGAGATGCTCGATATTAAAAAGAAAGATCCGAGCAAATTCAAACGATAAAAACTTTGTACTCGGATGTCTGATTGACTCCCGTAGTATATCGAGACGCTTGAAATTAAAATGGAAGATACGAGCAAATTGAATAGGAAAAAACTTTTTACTCGGATTTCCAATTGAGTCCCGTAATATATCGATACGCTCAAAATTGAAAATGGAAGATAGGAGCAAATTCAATAGGGAACAACTTTTTACTCGAATTTCCGATTGAGTCCCGTAATATATTGAGACACTCGATAGTAAAAACGGAAACTCCGTGCAAATTCAAACGGCAATAACTTTTTACTCAGATGTCTGATAGAGTTCTGTAATATATCATGTCGCTCAAAATTAAAAACGAAACATCCTAGCAAATTCAAACGACAATAACTTATTACTCAGATATCCGATTGAGTCCCCTAATATAACGATAAGCCAGAAAACGAAGCCTTACGCAAATTCAAACGGCAATACCTCTTTACTCGGATTTCCAATTAAGTCCCGTAATATATCGAGATGCTCGAAAGTAAAAATGGAAAATCCATGCAAATTCAAGCGACAATAACTTTTTACTCGGGTATCAGATTGAGTCTTGTAATATATCGAGACGCTCAAAATTAAAAATAGAAGAACTGAGCAAAATCAAACGGCAATACCTTTTTATTGAGATTTCCGGTTGAGTCCTGTAATATATTGAGATGCTCAAAATTAAAAACAGAAGAACTGAGCAAATTCAAATGGCTATAACTTTTTACTCGCATTTCCGATTGAGTCCCATAATATATCGAGTCGCTCAAAATTAAAAATGGAAATGCCATGGAAATTCAAAAGGCAATAACTTATTACTCGGATATCTGGTTGAGTCCTGTAATATATCGATACGCTCGAAATTAAAACGGAAGCCTTATGCAAATTCAAACGGCAATACCTCCTTACTCGGATTTCCAATTAAGTCCCATAATATATCGAGATGCTCGAAAGTAAAAATGGAAAATCCATGCAAATTCAAGCGACAATAACTTTTTACTCGGATATCAGATTGAGTCCTGTAATATATTGAGACGCTCAAAATTAAAAATAGAAGAACTGAGCAAAATCAAACGGCAATACCTTTTTATTGGGATTTCCGGTTGAATCCTGTAATATATCGAGATGCTCAAAATTATAAATAGAAGAACTGAGCAAATTCAAATGGCTATAACTTTTTACTCGCATTTCCGATTGAGTCCCATAATATATCGAGTCGCTCAAAATTAAAAACGGAAATGCCATGGAAATTCAAAAGGCAATAACTTATTACTCGGATATCTGATTGAGTCCTGTAATATATCGATACGCTCGAAATTAAAGCGGAAGCCTTATGAAAATTCAAACGGCAATAGCTTTTTACTCGGATTTTCGATTGAGTCTTGTAATATATCGAGATGCTTGAAATTAAAAATGGAACCTCTGTGCAAATTCAAACAGCAATAAATTTTTACTCAGATGTCCGATTGAGTCCCGTCATATATCGAGTCGCTAGAAATTAAAAACAGAAGATCCGAACAAATTCAATCGGCAACAACTTTTTACTTGGATGTCCGATTGATTCCATAATATATCGAGAGCCTCGAAATTGAATACGAATGATCCGAGCAAATTCAAACGGGAATAACAATTTACTCGCATTTCCGATTGAGTCCTGTAATATATCGATTCGCTTAAAATTTAAAACGGAGGCCTTGTGCAAATTCAATCAGCAATACCTATTTTCTTGGCTATCCGATTGAGTCCTGTAATATATCGAGACGCTCCAAAATTAACAATGGAAGAATTGATTAAATTCAGACGACAGTAAATTTTTACTCGGATTTCCTAATTGAGTCCCATAATATATCGATACGTTCGATATAAAAAATGGAAGATACAAGCAAATTCAATAGGAAACAAGTTTTTATTCAGATTTTGGAATGAGTCCCAAAATATATCGAGACACTGGAAAGTAAAAACGGAAACTTCATGCAAATATAAACATCAATAACTTTTTACTCGGATGTCTGATTGAGTCCCGTATTATATACGCTTGAAATTAAAAACAGAAGCCTTATGCAAATTCAAACGGCAATACCTCTTTACTCGGATGTCGGATTGAGTCCTGTAATATATAGAGACGCTCAAAATTAAAAAGGAAGAACTCAGCAAATTCAAACGACAATAACTTTTTACTCGGATTTCTGATCGAGTCCCGTAATATATCGATACGCTTGAAATTGAAAATGGAAGATAAGAGCAAATTCAATAGGGAACAACTTTTACTCGGATTTTCAATTGAGTCCCCTAATATATTGAGACACTCGATAGTAAAAATGAAAACTTCGTGCAAATTCAAACGGCAATAACTTTTTACTCAGATGTCTGATAGAGTCCTGTAATATATCGAGTCGCTTGAAATTAAAAACGGAACATCCTAGCAAATTCACGCGACAATAACTTATTACTCAGATATCCGATTGAGTCCCCTAATATATCGATAAGCTAGAAATTAAAAATGGAAGCCTTACGCAAATTCAAACGACAATACCTCTTTACTCGGATTTCTGATTGAGTCCTATAATATATCGAGATGCTCGAAAGTAAAAATGGAAAATCCGTGCAAATTTAGGCGACAGTAACTTTTTGCTCAGATATCTGATTGAGTCCCGTCATATATCAATACGCTCGAAATTAAAAACGGAAGCCTTATGCAAATTCTAACGACAATACCTTTTTACTCGGATTTCCAATTGAATCCTGCAATATATCGAGACACTCAAAATTAAAAATGGAAGAACTGAGCAAAATCAAACGACAATACCTTTTTATTGCGATTTCCGATTGAGTCCTATAATATATCGAGAAGCTCAAAATTAAAAATAGAAGAACTGAGAAAATTCAAATGGCAATAACTTTTTACTCGCATTTTCAATTGAGTCCCATAATATATCGAGTCGCGCAAAATTAAAAATGGAAACGCCATGCAAATTCAAAAGGCAATAACTTATTACTCGGATATCTGATTGAGTCCTGTAATATATCGATACGCTCGAAATTAAAAATGGAAGCCTTATGCAAATTCAAACGGCAATACCTTTTTACTCATATTTCCGATTGAGTCCTGTAATATATTGAGACGCTTGAAATTAAAAACGGAACCTCTGTGCAAATTCAAACGACAATAACTTTTTACTCAGATGTCCGATTGAGTCCCGTCATATATCAAGTCACTCGAAATTAAAAATGGAAGATCCGAACATATTCAATCCGCAACAACTTTTTACTTGGATATCCGATTGAGTCCCTTAATATATCAATACACTAGAAATTAAAAACGGAAGCCTTATGAAAATTCAAACAACAATACCTCTTTACTCAGATTTCCATTGAGTCCCGTAATATATCAAGATGCTCGAAAGTAAAAATGGAAAATCCGTGCTAATTCAAAGGGCAATAAATTTTTACTCGGATGTCCGATTGAGTCCCGTAATATATCGAGGCGCTCAAAATTAAAAATAGAAGCCTTATGCAAATTAAAACACCAATACCTTTTTACTCAGATTTCTGA
>NC_016091.4:27080336-27166960 GCF_000004515.6 Glycine max
TCGTATATATCGAGACGCTTGAAATTAAAAAAGAAACTCGGTGCAAATTCAAATGGCAATAACTTTTTACTCGTATGTCCGATTGAGTCCCATAATATATCGAGATGCTCGATATTAAAAACGGAAGATCCGAGCAAATTCAAATGGCAATTACTTTGTACTCGGATATCTGATTGAGTTCCATAATATGTCGATAAGCTCGAAATTAAAAACAAAAGCCTTGTGCAAATTTAAACGGAAACACCTTTTTACTCGGATGTCCGATGGAGTCCTGCAATATATCGAGATGCTCGAAATTAAAAATGGAAGAACTGAGCAAGTTCAAACAGCAATAACTTTTTACTCGGATTTTCGATTGAGTCCGTAATATATCGAGACGCTCGAAATGAAAAACAGAAACTCCATGCAAATAGAAACGGTAATAACTTTTTACTCGGATGTGCAATTGGGTCCCGTAATATAACGTGTCGCTTGAAATTAAAAACAGAAACTTTGTGCAAATTCAAATGGCAATAACTTTTTACTCGAATGTTCGATTGAGTCCCGTAATATATCGAGATGCTCAGTATTAAAAACGGAAACTCCATGCAAAATCAAACGGCAATAACTTTTTACTCGAATGTACGATTGAGTCCCGTAATATATCGAGATGCTCGATATTAAAAATGGAAGATTCAAGCAATTTCAAACGACAATAACTTTGTACTCGGATATCTGATTTAGTCCCGTAATATATCGAGAAGCTCAAAATTAAGTACGATTATCTGAGCAAATTCAAACAGCAATAACATTTTACTTGATTTCTGATTGAGTCCCGTAATATGTCGATATGCTCGAAATTAAAAGCGGAAGCCTTGTGCAAATTCAAATGACAATACCTTTTTATTGGGATGTCTGATTGAGTCCTATAATATATTGAGACTCTCGAAATTAAAAATGGAACATCCTAGAAAATTCAAACGGCAATAACGTTTTTCTCGGATATTCGATGGAGTCCCGTAATATATCGATATGCTAGAAATTAAAAACAGAAGATAGGAGTAAATTCAATAGGAAACAACTTTTTACTCGGATGTCCGATTGAGTCCCGTAATATATTGAGACTCTTGAAATTAAAAATGGAAACTCCATGCAAATTCAATCGGCAACAACTTTTTACATGGATGTCCGATTGAGTTCATAATATATCGAGACGTTCGAAATTAAAAATGGAAACTCCATGAAAATTCAAATGGCAATGACTTTTTACTAATTACATCTGCATTAGGAATGGATGAATACTTTAGGGTGTCAAATTGCAAAAATGCAAAAGATATGTGGGATACCTTACAAGTAACCCACGGAGGTATAACACATGTGAAAAGATCTAGGATAAATACTGTAACTCATGAATACGAATTATTTAGAATGAATCCTAATGAAACCATACAGGACATGCAAAAGAGATTCACACACATAATAAGTCATCTTGCATCCCTAGGAAAAATCTTTCCAAATGAAGATCTTATCAATAAAGTTCTGAGATGCTTAAGTAGGGAATGACAACCCAAGGTAACAACAATTACTGAATCAAGAGATCTTTCAAACATGTCTCTTGCTACTTGTTTGGAAAGTTACAAGAACACAAAATGGAATTGATGAGATTGAATCAACATAAGGACAATGATAAGAAAAAGAAAGGAATTGCTCTTAAAGCTTCATCTTCAACTGAAGAAGGAAGTGATAAGGAAGATTCAATTGAAATAGACGAAGATGATGATCTCAGCCTTTTTGTAAAAAGATTCAACAAATTTCTAAGAGTTAGAGGAAATAAAATAAGATCAAACTTTAAATCAAAGAAAAGGGAAGAAGATTCATCCTCTACTCCAAAATGTTATGAATGCAATCAACCTGGACATCTGAGGGTTGATTGCCCAACTTTCAAGAAAATAATAGAGAAATCTAAAAGAAAGACTTTAATGATAAGAAAGCTAAGAAGGCCTACATTACATGGGATGACAATGATATGGACTCATTTGAAGACTCAGAAAACGAAGTTATAAACCTGAGTCTGATGGCCAAGAGTTATGAAAGCGATGAAGAGGCATCCTTGAAGAAGAGTTGGTACATAGATAGCGGATGCTCTAAACATATGACAGGAGATGCATCAAAGTTCACTCACATCTCTCCCAAGAAAAGTGGACATGTGACTTATGGCGACAACAATAAAGGTAGAATTCTTGGAGTTGGAAAAATAGGTACAAACTCATCTTCCTCTGTTGAGAATGTTCTACTTGTTGAAGGTCTTAAGCACAGTTTGCTTAGTGTTAGTCAATTATGTGATAAAGGTTATCTAGTACATTTGACTCTCATAACTGTGTCATTGAAAACAAACATGATAGAAATATAAAGCATGTAGGCTACAGAACTAATAATGCCTACATGATAAAATTAGATAAAAAATCAAATCATGATCAATGCTTTCTTAGTAAGGATGATGATCCTGGGTTGTTGCATAAAAGAATTGCTCATATAAACATGGAACATTTAAATAAACTAATTTCTAATGATTTAGTTATTGGTTTACCAAAACTGAAATTTGAAAAAGATAGACTGTGTGATGCATGTCAAAAAGGAAAACAAGTAAGGGTTTCTTTCAAATCAAAGAATTTTGTATCTACAACTCAACCCATACAACTTTTGCATATGGATTTCTTTGGTCCCTCTAGAACCATAAGTTTTGGAGGAAATTATTATGTTGTTGTTATTGCTGATGATTACTCTAGATATACACGGACATTATTTCTCACTCATAAAAGAGATGCTTTTCATGCTTTCAAGAAACTTGCTAAAGTCATACAAAATAAGAAAAATCTCAAAATTGCATCTATTAGGAGTGATCATGGAGGAGAATTTGAAAATAAAGATTTTGAATTATTCTGTGATGAACATGGCATTGAGCATAATTTTTCTGCACCTAGAACCCTTCAACAAAATGGAGTTGTTGAGAGGAAAAATAGATCCTTAGAAGAAATTACCAACACTTTACTAAATGATACATTTCTTCCAAAATATTTATGGGCTGAAGCTGTAAATGTTGAACAAGTGGCCTCAATAACTTAAGAGGGGGGGGGGTGAATTAATTTCCCACCATCAAACTTTTAACCCCCTTCTAAATGATATGCTCAGAATGTAGAAGAAGAAGCAGCAATCAATTTAATAATGTTCTTTAAATATGCAAGACAAAATTGATTGCAATAAAATAAATGAGATAAGGGAAGAGAGAAATGCAAACTTGATTTATACTGGTTCAGCCACTTCCCGTGCCTACGTCCAGTCCTCAAGCAACCCACTTGAGATTTTCCATTATCTTTGTAAAAAAATCCTTTTTACAACTTCTGAACACCCAAGGAATCCCTTTACCTTGTGTTCAGGAAACTCAAAATTCAAGAGACAACCAATCTCTTGATTACAATTGACTTTCTGAGAAGAACATAAAGATTTCTCTCCTTTAGAGTGGATAATAAAATTTGAAGTTCCTGGATGAACTCTCAATAGATTTGCAAGTGTTTGCCCAAGAGTTGTTGAGAGAGCATTTGACAATGATGTTCTCTTGGAATATCTCAATCTTGCTTTTTGAAGTCAGACACACACATATATATAGGCCCTTCGTGCCTTTTCAAAATGGTTTGAAGAGATGTGTCAAAAAGCTTTTTCTGAATTTCTTCACTGGTAATCGATTGCAGGTTTCTGGTAATCGATTATACAATTACATTTTGAGGGGTCATGACTTTTGAATTTGAATTTCAAGAGTTTCGTTGTTGGTAATCGATTACACACATCTGGTAATCGATTACAGGTTCAAATTTCAAATTCAAAACCCTTTTAAATAGCTATTTTTCAAGCTTGTCTTCTGGTAATCGATTACACTGCCTGGTAATCGATTACCAGAGCCTTGCATGTCTTGGAAACACTTTGTTTTAAGGAAAGGCTTGATCTTTAGTGAATCTTGAAACAAGGCTTTGTTTGTTGAAGCAATCTTGTATTAATCTTGAAGCATTGCTTATCCTTTGAAGTAACCTTGTTTGATTCTTCTTTGGCATCATCAAAATCATGTAGACATACATTCACATTCTCCCCCTTTTTGATGATGACACTCATTATCAAGCAAATTCTTTTTGACATCATCAAAACCTGCATGATTTACAGTAAATATTGCATGTTACATCTTGAATACAGCTTTAATAAGACTCATCTTAAAGAAAACTCCATATGAATTATTTAACGGAAGAAAACCTAACATTTCACATCTTCATGTGTTTGGATGTAAATGTTTTGTGCTAAACAATGGCAAAGATAATTTAGGAAACTTTGATGCAAAATCCGGTGAAGGTATTTTTCTTGGCTATTCATTGCACAGTAAAGCATTTAGAATTTATAACAAAAGAACTATGATTATTGAAGAATCCATCATGTTGCTTTTGATGAAACTAATGCTATTTTGCCAAGAAAGGATATACTAGATGATATTTCATAATCTTTAGAAGAAATGCATATTCATGGTGAAGATCACAATGAAAAAAGAGAAGGAAATGATGAAGATCTTCACATTGATGAAACAAAAATAAATTTTGATCTTCCAAGAGAGTGGAGGACTTCTAGATACCATCCTCTTGACAACATTATCGGTGATATATCTAAAGGGGTAACAACTAGACACTCTCTTAAAGATTATTGCAATAATATGGCTTTTGTTTCTAAGATTGAATCTAAAAGTTTGAAAGAAGCCATAATTGATGAACATTGGATAATAGCTATGCAAGAAGAGTTGAACCAATTTGAAAGAAATAATGTTTGGGAATTAGTTGAGAAGCTTGATAACTACCCAATTATAGGAACAAAATGGGTATTTAGGAACAAGTTAGATGAAAATGGCACAGTCATTAGAAATAAGGCTAGGTTAGTAGCCAAAGGATACAATCATGAAGAGGGGATAGATTATGAGGAAACATATGCTCCTGTTGCTAGATTAGAAGCCATAACAAAGTTATTAGCCTTTGCATCCATAATGGATTTTAAACTTTATCAAATGGATGTAAAGAGTGCCTTTTTGAATCGCTTTATCCAAGAGGAAGTATATGTAGATCAACCCCCTGGTTTTGAAAACTCAGATATGCCTAATCATGTTTTTAAATTGAAAAGGGCTTTATATGGTTTAAAACAAGCCTCTAGGGCTTGGTATGAGCGTATAAGTAAGTTCGTTTTAGAAAAGGATTTTTCTAGAGGTAAAGTAGATACCAGTCTTTTTATTAAGAGGAAGTTGAATGATATATTATTAGTACAAATCTATGTTGATGACATTATCTTTGGATCCACTAATGAGTCTCTATGTAAAGAATTCTCTCAAGTCATGTAAAGTGAATTTGAAATGTCTATGATGGGTGAATTGAATTTCTTTCTTGGGTTGCAAATCAAGCAAACCAAGAATGGAATATTTATCAATAAATCAAAGTATTGCAAAGAATTAATTCACAGATTTGGGATGGAAAATGCTAAACATATGGCTACTCCAACGAGCACTGCTTGCAATTTGGATAAAGATGAAACCGGTCAGTCAATAGACTTTAAGAAATATCGAGGTATGATTAGATCTCTTCTTTATTTATTTGCTAGCAGACCTGAGATCATGTTTAGTGATGTAAGCTCCATTGGATCTTGTAGGCCTAGGATCTTCTTCATCAATGGATTCCTTTGCTTCTTGGAAGATGAATGGTAGCGGAATGCAGAAGGAAGAGAGAGAGGAGACACCAGTTCAAGGAGAAGATGAGTCTAGAAGAAGCTCACCACCATAGGAGGCCATAGATAAGAGCTTGGAGGAAGAAGGAGATGAATGAAGGGAGAGAAATAGAAGAGCACAAAATTTTGTGCTCTAAAAGAGCTCTAAAATCTGAAGTTTAATTTTCAAATGATCAAAGTTGAAAAAATGCACACACATGACCTCTATTTATAGCTTGAGTGTCACACAAAATTGGAGGGAAATTTGAATTTCAATTCAAATTTCACTTGGATTTGAAATTGAATTTGTGGAGCCAAATTTTGGAGCCAAAATTTCACTAATTATGATTAGTGAATTTCAGTTATGGTTCAGCCCACTAAGTGTGCTTAGGTGTCATGAGGCATGTAAAGCATGAAGGACATGCACAAAGTGTGACTATATGATGTGACAATGGGGTGTAGTAAGCAAATGCTCACCTCCCCCTCTAAAATTTAATTGGATTGGGCTTCTACCAATTCAGTTAAATTTATTTCCCAACACACACATCAAATATTAACTTAGTGCATGTGAAATTACAAAACTACCCCTAATACAAAAACAAGTCTAGGTGCCCTAAAATACAAGGGATGAAAAATCCTATATTTCTAGGGTACCTGTCATACCCTAATTTTGTCTGGGGACCATTTTTTGATGGCCTGCAACCTTTGCTTGACCTCCTCGAGGTACTTAACATCCAACGTTAGGTAATCTGCATAGTTTCGCGACATTCCGGAAGTCAAAAAGAAGCATTGTTGCACAATCCGTAAAGTTCTACAACATTTCAGAAGTCAAGAAGAGCCTTGTTGCGTAATCCGTAAAGTTTCGCAACATTCCGGAAAGGAGATGGGTGTCGTTATGTAATCCGTAACGTTTCGGGAAGAAATCGATAAAAACACTAAAACAGGAGTGTATTTAGCAAAATGGGGGGTGTAAATAAAAAGGAGTACAACGCCTTAAACGGTCCTCTTTGCTTTTATCGGTTAACATGGACCGTTCAAAAGCATAAAATTAACATGTAACTTTACCGCTTTTGCAAGAACTACATAGGTCTGATTTCCTCATCTCAATTGAGGATACATAGGAGCAAAAGCCCCGCTTTTGTCGACCACCCCAAGAGATCGTTAATGGTCCAATGCCTTAACATTTCTCTACTTTCAAAAAACCAAGAGATCGTTAACGGTCTAACGCCTTAACGTTTCTCTCATTTCCAAAAATCAAGAGATCGTTTAATGGTCCAATGCCTTAAACGAATTTTGTTCGGTTAAAATATATCTTGCAAAAAAAGATAAAAACAACTTAACCAACGTTCAGTTCTCAAAGAACTACGTAGGTCTGATGTACACAAACACCAACACTATTTGCATGCACGGTGAGTTGAAAAGGGGCCCTATACCCGGGTCCATGGGAACATAAGGAGTGGAAGTGAATCTGTGGTCATGCTGGGTCTCCGACTTGCTTGATAACAGTGAACCCTCATCTAGAGTTTTTTTCTTTGATAACATATTATTGCTGGTAGTCCCTACTGTCGCAATATGTTTTTTCGAAGGGGATGATACCTCTAGAAACCATCAAGAGAGATATGACCACCTTGGGAATTATCACTAAAAGCATTTTAGTTCCTCCCATTTAGGTCCCTAAAGTAGGGGCACGAAGTGAACACGCTGCGTGCCTTTTAAACATTGCCATGCACATAACCTAAATGTCATGTGTAGAAGATCTTTGGTGTTTTGATGATGATCAAAGAGCTTAGAAATCAAGTGATAAAAGTGATCATAAATTCCGAAATATAGGGGGAGTAAACGCACATTTTATCTATACACAATTGGTTGTTGCTTGCTTGAATCTTGATCTCAGGTATTGTATTGTCATCATCAAAAAGGGGGAGATTGTAGATGCAAATGCCTTTGGTGTTTTGATGATGATCATGATGAAGAAAAGCAAATGATGCAAATGATTCAAGAATACAAGCCACAACATCAAGATGATCACTAGTACATTAGGAAGGAAATTCCTAATTGATATAGCAAAAGGTTTGGCCAAGTAATGCATGTTAAAAAGTGTTTTTCAAGAGATTTACTCTCTGGTAATCGATTACCAGAGGATGTAATCGATTACCAGTGGCCAAAAATGCTTTACAACAGCTACTAAATATTTGAATTCAAATTTTAGACTGTGTAATCGATTACACCATATTGGTAATCGATTACCAGCAGTTAATAAACGTTTTAATTCAAATATTAAAGCCTGTAATCGATTACACAACTATTGTAATCGATTACAAGAGGAGATTTTCAGAAAATAACTTTCAAGAGTCACATCTATTCAAATGGTTTATGAATGGCCATCAAAGGTCTATTTATATGTGACTTGGAAACACGAATAATGGGAGAGAGTTTTTGATTGCCCAAAAAGTTTTATCCTCTCAAAAGATTAAGAGAGTTTTTCTAAATTGAAATATCTTATCCTCTCAAGGATTCCTTAGTCAAACGCTTGCATATTCAAATAAGGAATTATGATTGATCTTCATTGTACAATCTGTCTCTTTCAAGAGAGATTTCTTCTTCTTTTCTTTTACTTCTGAAAAGGGGTTAAGAGACCGAGGGTCTCTTGTTGTAAAGGATTTCTGAACACAAGGGAAGGGTTGTTCCTGTGTGATTCAGACTTTGTAAAAGGATTTTACAAAGAGAGTGAAAAATCTCAAGTGGGTTGCTTGAGTACTGGACGTAGGCACAGGAAGTGACCGAACCAGTATAAATCAAGTTTGCATTTCTCTCTTCCCTTAAACTTCTTTTATTTATTGCTATTTATCTTTTGACTTTAAAGAAGTTTATTCTGAATTATCTTTTGAGTAATTCATGTTAAGGGTGCATTGTTAATCTAAAGAGAGAGAGCAAGATTTAAATTGGGGAATAGTTCCTGTTATCTTAATTCAACCCCCCCTTCTTAAGATATCTGAGGCCACAAGGTTCAACATCATGTACGCCTTTGTTGTATGATTATTTGTGGATATTGTCATACTGTGTACATCCCCGTGTTGTGCTTTTGCACGTCTGCATCATGTCGTCACGCACGCTTTGTATATTGGTCTCGTCTTTTGTCAAGGGAAGTTGGAAGGTCCATATCACCTTCTTAACTGCACACATGGGGCACTGCACCCCCGAATGCGCAAGTAAGAAGAGATGATTTTTCGGGCTCTCGTGTCCATAAATGCATTCATATCATGCATCACATAAGCATCTCTTCATGGCATCATAATGAACATATCGTTCCTGCATTTGTCCGTTATCATATTCCAACATCACATTTTGCATGAGCCATTGCATCATCATGCATATGCGTTCAACATACTTTTTTGTTCTACAAACTGCATACCTTTTGTTTTCATGTTTGCTCATGCATGATCCTTGCATTTTCCTCTGCAAAATGAAGACAAAAAAAAGGAAGCATGAAAATTCATGATGCATTCTTAGTTGCATGTGTTAGGTACCATGAGCCAACCATGTTGGGATCATAAACTCATTTATAAAAAAAAAAAACAAACAACAAAACAAAATGATTGAACATGGTACCTAATGCATGGTTAACTAAGGAAAGATGTTTCTTCGGGCATCTCAATTTCATAATTACATTTTCCATGCATAGCATACGTATTCCTGAGTCTTTCATCTCTATGAAATGTTGTCGAAGTATTGGCGATCAAAATTGCCATTCCTTGGGTTATGGGGTTGAACCAAGCTCATGCTTTTACGAAAAGGTTCATCAAGTCAAGTTGAAGTATGGAAGTAACCATCTTGCAAAAAATTGGGGCAAAAGATGGATCGAGTTACATCGCTGCTGCGTCTACTGCCAAACACATTTAGGACTTTTGATGTCCTTGTTACTTCCAGTTTCACCTTGACGAAGATGTCATGGACCATGTTGAAAATCTAAATTGATTCAACCCCTTGTTTTGCGTAAAAATTCGCAATACTTCAACTGCATCATTCACATACATCCATGCTTTTCATTGGTTGCATTGCTCATTGCATTCTTTCCTTGAAAAAAATGAACTTAATCATTGTTATAAAAAAGAAAAGAACATGTTTTATGGCACCCTTACCGAACTCGTGCTAGAGCTAGAGTAACGGGTGAAGCAGAGGAGGTGCAAGAGCAGATGAAGGCCGACATGGAGGCCATGAAAGAGCAAATGGCCACAATGATGGAGGCCATGATGAGCATGAAGAAGATAATGGAAGCCAATGCGATTGCAGTTGTCGCTACCAGCGTTGTTGCTAAGGTGAACCCGATGCCCCCATCTGGCCTCAACCAAATGAATCATCCAACCTCAGATATGGTAGGCAAAGATTTGGGAAGTACGGGCGGCCCCCATTATATGCAAATTCAAAACAAGCACGCCTTCCCGCCATATGGCTTGCCTCCCAACTATACACCACCCAATATGGCATACACTCTCAGTGAGGATGTCAATAACTCCGCTCCCATACTCATTGAGAGTCAACAACCTCGTCATGCACATGTCTCTCAACTCATGGGGGAGACACATGAAATGCCCCACCACAATCTAGCCGACTTCGAGCCTTGCCTCGGATATGCCACTGAAGGGCAAGCAGTTGGTGGTATACCCCTACAAAACACTTTGGAGGGCCTTCAGTATCACCCACAACCACACCCCTTGCATTCCATAGTAGGTAAAAACCCTCGTGCCATGGCATAAATGGGAAAGTTGGATCATTTAGAGGAAAGGCTCAGGGCCATTGAAGAAGGCGAAGATTATGCCTCTACTAACCTAGAAGAGTTGTTCCTAGTACCCAATATCATCACCCCTCCCAAGTTCAAGGTGTTGGACTTTGACAAGTACAAGGGGACTACTTGCCCCAAGAACCATCTAAAGATGTATTTTCGGAAGATGGGGGCATACTCAAAAGATGAGGAACTGCTGATACATTTCTTCCAAGAAAGTCTTACTGGGGTAGCTGTTACCTGGTACACTAACTTGGAACCTTCCCGAGTCCATTCTTGGAAGGACTTAATGGTTGCCTTCGTTAGGCAGTATCAGTACAATTCTGATATGGCTCCGGATAGGATGCAACTACAAAACATGTGCAAAAAGGGGTATGAATCTTTCAAAGAATACGCCCAAAGGTGGAGAGACCTGGCAGCTCAAGTGGCACCTCCAATGACGGAGAAAGAGATGATCACAATAATAGTAGACACAATACCAGTGTTTTACTATGAAAAAAAAATGGTGGGGTACGCACCTTCAAGCTTTGCGGATTTGGTCTTCGCCGGTGAAAGGATCGAAGTGGGTCTGAAAAGAGGCAAATCTGATCATCCTGCTTTGATAAATGCAAAAACTGGGGCAAATAAAGAGGATGAGAAGGAGGGAGAAACCCATGTTGTGACTGCCATTCCTATACGGCCAAACTTCCCACCAGCCCAACAATGTCATTACTCAGCCAATAACAACCCTTCTCCTTACCTACCACCTAGTTATCCACAAAGGCCATCCCTAAATCAACCACAAAACCCACCTACCACACCACCAATGCTAAACACCACCTTTAGCATGAAGCAAAACACCAACCAAGGAAGGAATTTTGCAGCAAAAAACTTGTAGAATTCACCCTAATTCTGGTGTCCTATGCTAACTTGCTCCCTTATCTACTTGATAATGCAATGGTAGCCATAACCCCTGCCAGGATTCCTCAAACTCCATTTTTCCGAGGATACAACTCGAACGCAACATGTGCATATCATGGAGGAGTTCCGGGGCATTCCATTGAGCATTGTAGGGCCCTTAAGCATAAGGTGCCAAGTCTAATTGATGCGGGCTGGCTGAAATTTGAGGAGAATCGCGTGTAAGTCTTGACATTGACAAGAGATGCCACACATGGGGCAATTTGAAGGTTGTTGTTAGATGTCTCTAATGACTCATCAGGATTTACAAGTTTATGCCATTGTTGTAAACCACAGTTACAATGCCAAATAAAATGGATAAATTTGACATCTTTGTCCCTCATCCTTTCGTAATTACATCTTTTTTGCCACTGGAATGTGGGTGCAAGCCGTTGGTTTGTTTGCTCAAGCGACCTGCGCTTCGGAGACAACTTCCAAGACCGTTCGTTCAGAAATTACTTGTGCTACACATTTGATGAGGGTGCCGTAAAACGACGAGTAAAGCAAAAAAGGGTTCAAAAAGAAAAAGGAAAAAAGCATTTGATTGACTGTGTTTTCAAGTAAAATATAGATGTTCATGTGACCTCATTTTATCATTCCGGAAAGCTTGTCTTTTTTAGAGAGAAGTGAGTTATCAAGAATAGGAGTCATTTGACTTAATCCGTCAACTGAAAAAAAAAATCCTTCAACTATTTCTCGTCCTTGAAAAATTCTTTTTGCGAGAATCAACCGCCTCTTTCATTTTCCTTGCTACAAGGTTGTGAAAACAAAACAACGATGGATACCTCAAAGCCTTACACTGGGGCAATGAAAGGTACCATGCATAAATCTCAAGTGAACCTAGGGGCAGATTAGAAGTTCTCACCCAATAGATTCCCTGCTACAAGGTCATGACGAAAGACAACGTTTGGTACCTCAAAGCCTTACACTGGGGCAATGAGGGGCACCGTGCATGAGCCTCAAGCGAACTAGGGGCAGATCAAAAGTTCTCACCCGTCGATGTTTTTAAACAAAAAAAGGGGGGGGGGGACAAAATCCTGGAATTTCAATGGATTGATTAAACATCAAAACGACTCCATTGCCGTCACTCCAAAATGGTCAAGTGACTAAATCAAACAGAACATACACTCTGAGGGAGTTCCCAGAGACATTTGCAAAAGATAGGATGAGGTTGCATGAATTATCGCCTCTTTCAAAAGGACGGTCAATCTATGTTTTCCAAAAAAATCAAATCAAAATCAAAATCATAAAATAGGGAAAGAATGTCATGAACATTGTATAACTTTCCATTACATTGCATTGTTGCATATGAAGTCCGCATTTTCCGAATTTCAAGACAAAGGTTGCATGCATCTGCATCCCTAAAAATATGTTAACTGCATAGATTTCCTACATCTATTGTCTGAACTTTTGAATTTGGAATGACCGGCCCTCTCAATAAGTCAATCTCTTGCTTTCACATAAGGGTGGACCCTTGGGTACTAGTACCCTCACCTTCAGAGGACTACACGTCCTCGCCTTCAGAGGACTACACACCTTCACCTTCAGAGGACTACATGTCCTCACCTTTAGAGGGCTGCACACCTTCGCCTTGAGAGGGCTGCACGCCCTCACCTTCAAAGGGCGACACGTCCTCAACTTCAGAGGGCTGCACGCCCTCGCCTTTAGAGGGCTACGCGTCCTCACTTTCAGTGGGCTCCATATCCACACCTTAAGAGAATTTAAGGTCCTCTGCCCTTAATGCTTAAGCGAGACTTGCGCTCCCGGTTAAGGGGCCAGTAGTTTCCTTTTATCAGCTCCTGGGCCACCCCCTGATCCTAGAGGAGGTCCAACTATGCGAGCACAACTAGAGGAGGAGGCTATCGCGCAACTACTGTGCATACTAGGGCAAGATTTCACCCGTGCCGTTGCAAAGAGACGAGTGTGAATCATGTGCACCGACATGACCACTCTTACACAGATATGGATGATGTTGCTACTTAGCAACATTCCGTCCAGCGATCACAATGCTGATCTCCCCCTACAGAAGTATCAGTTGGTCTGCGCCATCATGACATAGGTAAGTATGCACATCGCTCAACTAATTCTGATGTCATCTATTATTTGCAGGGGTCACGCCCACAAGACACCCAGTGGACCCGGAGGAGTCCAATAGGGCCATGGGGTTTCCAGCTCTGGTTATGGGCCTCTGTCAGTCCTACCGGGTGCTCATCCCCCCAGCAAGGTCACGCCATCATGACATAGGTAAGTATGCACATCGCTTAACTAATTTCTGATGTCATCTATTGTTTGTAGGGATCGCACCCGCAAGACACCCAGTGGACCCGGAGAAATTCAACAGGGTCCTGGGGTTTCCAGCTCTGATTACGGGCCTTTGTCAGTTCTACAGAGTGCCCATCGCACCCAACAAGGTCATCAGGCCCCCCACTAATCGAGCTTTCATCAAGAAGTACTGCTCCCCCAGGCAGGTGCAGGGTGAGACACCACAACAGCCTGGGGATGGCCGGCAGCGGGCAACAGACGCACTGCCGCCACCTCTAGAGTACCTCAGCTCATCCACAAAAAGGTTAGAGCATTGCCTACGACACATGGCCGACCAACAAGTCATCATGCGTCCGGCTCAAGACGTTAAAGAAGCGCTACTAGGAGGCAACCTAGTACCCTTTAAATTTCTGCTTGTCATTTGATCACCTTTAGTTTCTCAAGTCATAGTAGGACACACCTAGTTGCTCATGATCCTAGGAATTTAAATAAAGCAAGCACAAGCTCGGAAGGTAGTCATACCTCACAAAATATATGTATGTGTGTTTAGGTAGCGAAAATACCTTAGATATGCATGTATGTAATTTAGGTAGCAAACAAATACCTCACAAAACATATATATGTATGTTTAGGTAGCAAGATACCTTGGATATGCATGTATATAGCAAAAATACCTCACAAAAATGTACACATGTTTAGGTAGCAAAATACCTCATGAAAAAAAAAAACAAAAACAAACAAGAACAAAAATATATCTTTTGGCTGAAAAGCCAACATGCTTTTGAAAAGAATTAACTTCCAGTTTTTCTTTGAAAAAATTCACTGACCATAACCAATTTTTGACCTAAAGGGTGAATGCTGTGAAAATTTTCCTGAACGCCCAAAATAGACTCGGATGAATGCATGAATTGATAAAATAACATGTTTTGGAAACACTGGGTTGACTTAAATAGGAAAAAATGAATCCTGAGCCCTAGTGTCACATGACCATAAAAACTTGATGCTTGAGTGTCCACATGGGTGCATGCATGACCAGTTTTGCATAAGATTTCCTAATCATCATTGTTGCATGTGTGTCATGGAAATAATGTGGGACATCCCCTTTATCCCTGAACCACTGGCCAGACCAACACCCTGACATATATCATGTCCATCCGTTCTACAAGCCTTGAGCCAAAGTCCCAACTCACCATAAACCTTGCCCTAAAAAGAAAACAAAAAAAAAGGAAAGAGAAAAGGAGAAAATTCCTGATCAAAAGAATCGGAAGAAAGCAAAAAGAGAAAATTCCCAATCAAAGATTGAGAGAAAGCAAAAAAGAAAGAAAATTCCTGATCAAGGATCGGAAGAAAACAGAAGAAATATGCAGAAAGGTCTTTGGACCAGACAATATCTGAAAAACACAGAATTGTCACCAAGTAAACAAGAAAAGAAGGGAAACCACGACCTGAAGTGGTCCTCTCCCTTTGATTGCCTACCAAAATCATGTACGTCGGTGACTTGTTCACCTCACACTAAAAAAAACAGAAAAAGAAAAGGCCAAGAACACTCAAAGCCAAATTTCCCACAAAAAACAAACTATTCCCAAGAAAAAGTCATATTGATCCATGATCACGCATGAAATCTTTGATTTGATAGGAAATGATTTGCAAAACCTAGTCATGACATATCTATGGTCCGTATAAACATTCTTTTGCTATCTCTAAGACTCAACGCATGATAGCATGCAGAGACTAACGTCGTCTTCTGCGCCCTTTGTCAATCACGACCAACTAGCCCGTTGACACGCGGAGATTTACATCGTCTTCCGTGCAGACAACCTCTCTCAGTACTAACTTGTGAAGTTAGGGGGCAGGCGGAAATACCCAAGTGGTTATCCGTATAAACATTCTTTTGCTATCTCTAAGAGTCAACGCATGATAGCATGCAGAGACTAACATCGTCTTCTGCACCCTTTGTCAATCGCGGCCAACAAGCCCGTTGACACACGAAGATTTACGTTGTCTTCCGCGCAGACAACCTCTGTTAGTACTAACCCGTGAGGTTAGGGGCAGGCGGAAATACCAATATGGTTATTCGTATAAACATTCTTTTTCTATCTCTAAGACTCAACGCATGATAGCATTCTGAGACTAACGTCGTCTTCTGCACTTGTCATACCCTAATTTCGTCCGGGGATTATTACTTGATGACATGCAACCTTTGGTAGGCCGCTTTGAGATACTTGGCATCCTTTGTTGCACAATATGTGAAGTCCCGAGACGTGTCGGAAATCAAAAGGAAGCAGGCTTACGCGATCCGTGAAATTCCGTAATGTGGCAGAAATCGAAAAGAGGTGTTTTTGCGCAATCCGTGAGTTTCCGTAACTTCTTCGAAAGCTAAAAAAGAGTAAATACATAATCCGTAAGGATTCATAACCTTGCGGAAGGAAAATAAGTATCGTTACGAAATTCGTAAAGTTTTGTAACGTTACAGAAAAAGAATTACCAAAAAAAGTAAAGGGGGTGCATTTAGTAAAAAGGGGGGGTACAAATAGCAATCAGGCCCACTTGGGCCTTCCAGTTTCTTCCTCCAGAAGGCGGTTGCTTCTGGAGGAAGCAACCTTGCTCGCCTGGGCGAGCTGGGTGGCAAGCTCCTCCCCTATTTTGCTATAAATAGGGGAAGGAGTGAAGAGGAAAAGGGTTCAGCCTTCTTGGCACTTCTTATTCTCTCGAAATTGCTGAGGAAAATTGTTTCCGTGAAGAAAATCCAAGCCGAGGCGCTTCCGTAACGTTTCCGTGAGTAATTACGCGAAGGTTTTCAACCGTTCTTCGACATTCATTGTTCGTTCTTCGTTTTCTTCAGTCTTCAACTGGTAAGTACCTCAAACCGAGCTTTTCAATTCATTTTATGTACCTGTGGTGGTCCCCATTTGTTTCATGTACTTTTATTCTCATTTTCATTCGCTTTCTATACCCCCTTTTGACGTGTTTCAGTCATTTATTTAAGTCGTTTCTCGCCTAATCTAAAAATAAAATAAATTTCCACCGATCATTTCAATTGTATCATCCGTTAATTTCTGTTAAAATGAATTCTGACCGTTCGGTCGTGCCGTAACTACGTTGGAAATAAAAAAAAGAGGTAAAATAATAATATAATAATCAAAAAATATCTTTAGGTATAATGAAGCGAAAATTAATCGGATGTTTTCTCTTTGGGGTTTTTCATTCTTAATTGAATTGACTAATAACTAGAGCGAAACTAAGGCTAAAATCAATTCGCCAAGTCAAGCTCGTCCACAAAAAATCACTAAAAAAGGGATTTGGAAGTGTATTACCTCAGTTTTTCCTTACCAAGTAAATGGATCATTCTTAAGGTCCAATGCCTTAAAATGATCACCTTTCAAGTAAAAAGAATCGCTTGATTCACCCTTAGGAAAGAACTACGTAGGTCTGATTTCCTCTTTGATGGAGGGTACGTAGGAGCAAGAGCCCCTCTTTTGTCGACCTCAAAAATAAAAAGAAAATAAAAGTTAAGATAACATAATTTCCACAATTCTAAAAAATAGGTTGTCGTCCTTCGAGACAAACGTAAGAGGTGCTAATACCTTCCTCAAACGTAAATACAACTCCCGAACTTAGAATTTTCATTTTGACCGGTTTCCTTCGGTTTTTCCGACGTTTTCCACAAATAAACGTTGGTGGCGACTCCGCGCATCTTTCCTCCTTTGGAAAGCACACCCGTGAGCCTCTCCCTCGCTCGCCCGCTAGAGGGCACGTTGCGACAGTTGGCGACTCCACTGGGGACCTTTTGTGAGTTAGGCCTATTTTGAGGAATTGTGGAATTTTGAAACTTTGTGTGTGCATTTGTTGAACTGTGTAAAATGTAAATAACTGTTGTCTATTTCGCATTCTTTACACTGCATTCTAAGCACCCACGGGTTTGAGTAAAAAAGGGGCCCCATACCCAGGTTCATGGGAATTTAAGGAGTGGAGGTGAATCTATCATCATGTTAGGTCTCCGACTTGCTTGATAATAGTGAAACCTCGTCTAGAGCTTTCTCTCTTTATAATGTGTTGTCGCTGGTATTCCATACCGCCACAATATTATTATCTTGAGTGATGATACCTCTAGAAAACAACCGTGTGAGTTATGAATTGTTGGGGAGTAGTTATTAGAGACCCCTAGATATTGTCCTATAGGTTCCCAAATAGGGGCAAAGAGCAAACACGCTCCGTGCCATTCGTTCTCATGCATTTTTTTTTGGTAAATAGCACTAGTTTATAGTTTTGCTAGTGATGTTTGGTTTCTTTAGAGTAATACGTAACCTTTTTAATACTACGTTGAGGCACCACCATGCCCAAAACGTAGCATTAAAATTGGATCTCTGCGGTCTCGTATGTGTGAATTACCCTTTTGTGTTGTTTTCTTTCCGTTTCATGCATACGCATTGCATCATTCAGGTCGGAGTCTTGATCCACCCCTTTTTTTAGGTAAATGATGGGGACAAATCAAAATGGCAAAAGGTTTTATCAAGTCAAGGTTAAAAGTCTAGATGTCACCAGCCTCAAGGAATTGGGACGATTGATGGGACCTCTCCAAAGGCAAGCCTTCCGCAAAGTGTACGGGAAGATTCTAGATTTGATCGCAACGGAGGTATTTACGGAAGCTGTCGTATCCCTCGCCCAATACTATGACCATCCGTTAAGGTGCTTCACGTTTGGGGACTTCCAAATGGTACCCACTATTGAAGAGTTTGAGGAAATACTGGGATGCCCTCTTGGGGGAAGAAAACCGTATCTTTTCTCCGGGTTTCTTCCCTCCTTGAGCAAGATTGCAGCTGTGGTCGGGGATTCGACAAAAAAGTTGGATCGCATGAGGCAAACTCGCAACAGCGTAGTAGGTCTGCCACGAAAATACTTGGAAGGCAAGGCAAGGGATATGGCAAGCCAAGAGAAGTGGGGCCCGTTTGCGGATATACTGGCTTTGTTGATTTTTGGGGTTGTCCTTTTTCCGAACGTGGGCGGTTTGGTGGACTTAGCCGCGATTGATGCTTTCCTCGCATATCACCATAGCAAGGAGAGTCTAGTGGTGGCTATCTTGACAGATTTGTTTGACACATTTGACCGGAGGTGTGAGAAAAACAGTGCACGGATTGTCTGTTGTTTACCCGCTCTCTGTGTGTGGTTGGTTTCACACCTATTCCAACAAGACACAAGACACCCGTGTCCGCTTCAAAGTTATCTCTCATGTGCCGAAAAAGGAAGAGTCGATTGGGACCAACATTTGGCTGGGATAGGGGGCAGCGCAATCAATTGGTTTCCTCGATGGAAGGAAGGCAAGGAGGGAGTCCTTTTCTCATGTGGGGACTACCCTAATGTTCCGTTGTTAGGGACAAGGGGTTGCATTAACTATAATCCCGCACTTGCCATAAGACAGTTAGGGTACCCCATGAGGTGAGCGCCAACAGAGGAGAGTCTATCGCCTCTTCTTGTGAGGGATCTAGGCGCGCAAAGTCTCAAGGTTATACAAAGAGTCCACAAGGCATGGAGAAGTTCGTTGAGGAAAGACAAGGAGCTTAGGGGCATCCGTAATGGCGTCATCGGTGGTTATCATGGATGGCTAAGAGTTCACACGCGAGGGTTAGATTGTCTCTCCAAGTTGAAAGTTATCGATGAGGAAAACTTCGAAGCTCCGGAGGAAGATGAAGAAGTCTGAGCTCTAAAATTAGAGCTAGGGAAGGCAAGACTCGCCAAGGAGAAGTTCAAATCAGCCGCTACACACATCCGGAAAGAGTGCACCAAGTTACAAGAGGAAAACGCGGCCATTGCAAGAGCCCTTGAACAAGAAACCAAAAGGGCCCGCAAGGAGGAACATGGCCAAGAGAAATTCCGAGGAGCATTGTGGGGTAGCAACAATGAGCTCAAGCTCCGAAGAGAGGAAAGAGACCGGTCACGGGTGCATGGCATGATCTTAAAAGAAGAGTTAGCTGCTTGCACAAGGTCCAAGAGGAGTTTGGCTCAACACTTGGAAGCTACGGAGCAAAGCATGCTAGCTATCATAGGGCAGTACAAGGAAGAGTTGAACCAGTCTGTGACCCATGAACAAAAGCTAGCGGAGGATTTTGCACAAGTGTACGCCGAAAAAGAAGCAAGAGGGAGGGTGATTGATGCATTGCATCAAGAAGCGACTATGTGGATGGATAGGTTCGCCTTGACCTTGAATGGAAGTCAAGACCTCCCGCGTCTATTAGCCAAAGCAAAAGCCATGGCCGAAGTGTGTACGGCCCCCGAGGAGATTCATGGGCTAATCAATTACTGTCAACACATGATAGATTTGATGGCCCATATAATTAGAAACCGTTAGGTTCTCTTGTAACACCTTTGTATAATCTTGGCTAGATGAAAGCTTTGTTCTTTTTATAAAATGAGAAGTTCTGAACTCATCACGTTATCTAAAAAACCTTGGGGTGGATCCAAGTGCTCCGATCATTCATTTGCATATTCATGTTTTGGTGGCATACTCACAGTTGTTTATTTCTTTAGGAATTTCATCATAACTAAGAAAGCACAAAGGCACCCCTATAACACTCGATCCAGAAAAATGGATAATGAAGAGGGCGTGCAGGAACAGATGAAGGCCGATCTATCGGTCTTAAAAGATCAAATGGCTTCCATCTCGGAGGTCATGCTAAAACTCTAGAAAACTATAGAGGATAAAGCCACGGCAATCGCCTCCAGTACAGCTAGGGAAGCGGAGCCGGTGCTACAGCCCGCCTTAAATCTGGGGCGAGACATAAACACGGCAGTGTTTGGTCGGAGGTATAGTCCGCAAGCTTACCCCTATGGCTTGCCTCCGGACTTCACTCCCCGTGCCGCCCCGGAAGATTTAAGCCAAGCCCCTACCTTCGAGGGGCAACTCCCACCTTATGACGATTATCCCGTGCAAGACGATGAGGAAGGAGATACCCATCTCAGCCCCCTGCTCCACCTTAAAGATCCATCCCCCCATGAACTACCCCAACCAAACATAGTCCGCCACGTCCCATCTTCACCCGCACCCGTAATAGAATCCGTTCCCTTCGTAGAGGATAAGGGAAAGATTGATGCGCTTGAGGAGAGGCTGAGAGCGGTAGAGGGCCTCGGAAATTACCCATTCTCGGATCTAGTGGACCTATGTCTCGTGCCCAACATTGTCATCCCTCCCAAGTTCAAAGTACCAGACTTTGATAAGTACAAAGGGACGACATGTCCGAAAGGGCATCTTCGGATGTATTGCCGAAAGATGGGGGCGTATTCTGCGGACGAAAAGCTGTTGGTCCATTTCTTTCAAGACAGCTTGGCCGGAGCGGCTGTAGCATGGTATACCAATCTGGAAGCTTCCCAGATCCGATCATGGAAAGACTTGGCGACTGCCTTCATTAGGCAATACCAATACAATATGGATATGGCTCCCGATCGGAACCAGCTTCAGAGTATGACCAAGCGAGAACATGAGTCCATTAAGGAATATGCCCAAAGGTGGAGGGATCTCGCAGCCCAAGTCGTCCCGCCCATGACGGAGAGGGAGATGATCACAATCATGGTAGATACGTTGCCTACGTTCTACTATGAAAAGCTGATAGGCTACATGCCAGCTAACTTTGCGGACCTCGTCTTCGCCGGAGAAATAATTGAATCAGGACTGAGAAAAGGCAAGTTCGAATATGCCTCCAACACAGCCCCCAATAACAACAGAAGAGCCCCAGTGGTGGGCACGAGGAAAAAAGAAGGAGATACCCACGCGGTCACCACTGCCCCAACATGGATGAAAGCACCCCAAAATATCCAAAGCTCATACCAGCCCAACCCCCCGAACTTTTCAATCCGAGCCGGGAATTCCTTCCCGACTCAAGTAAAAGGACCACCCGCAGCAGAAAGAGCGTCGGCCCAACGCACAGCTCCAGCCACGCCCCGGCCAGTCAACAATACAGCCCCCAGCACGAGCTATAATAATGCACAGCGCCCACTCCCGAAAGATAACTTCTCTCCTATTCCCATGGCATACTCCGAGTTATGGCCTTCATTATTGGAGAATCATTTGGTGGTGGCCATACTCGGGAGGGTCTTCCAGCCACCCTACCCCAGGTGGTATGACCTGGGTGCCAAATGTGAGTACCATAGTGGAGCTCCCGGACACAACATTGACTCCTGCCTCCCGTTCAGGTATAAGGTGCAGCACCTAATCAGTGCCGGCTGGCTATCGTTTCAAGGGGAAGACCCAAATGTTAAAACCAACCCGCTAGCTAGTCATGGAAGGGCTAGCGTAAACGCCATCGAAGAGGATGGGCCATCGCGGGCAAGGAGATTAGGAGAGGTGGCTACTTCCAGACGCTTCATCTACCAATCGCTGCAAGCGGCGTGTATGGTCTCCCGTGGCAGAGGCGAAAGAGACGAATGTTTGTTTCACCTTGGGGAGTCACATGACATGGAAACCTGTCCCGCAGTAGAAGAATTGCTTCAACGGCTCATGGGCTGGGGGCAACTTGAAGTGTCCAAAGGAGGGAGGGAGGAACCCCAGATTTGCATGCAGTCGAAAGAAAAGAAGGTTCCTATAACCCCCAAGGCCCTAGTAATATGTTTTACTAGGAAAGGGACTTGCTCCACACCCATATACCCCCGGACAGCACCCAAGCCGACGCCATTTGCATATCAAAGCAATAAAGCCGTTCTGTGGAAGTATACCCCTCCCGCGTCCGGCGAAAGAGTTGCAACCGAAGTTGACTCCCTGTCAGCTAAGGTGACCAACATCATCGGCCTCAGTGGCGTGACCCGCAGTGGTCGGGTATTCACTTCCCCTCGCTCAGCGGAGTTGCCCTCCAAGGGAAAAGCGCCCATGGTCCAAGAGCCCACAGATATAGCTACCCCCTCAAAAGAAGTGGATCCTCCGGTAGTAAGAGGGACTGAAAAGAAAGAGGGTCTCCAAGGAAAGATAGTGACTTTGGAAGAGGCTCATGAGTTCCTTCGCCTCATCCAACAAAGCGAGTTTAAGGTAGTCGAGCAACTGAATAAAACTCCAGCAAGGATCTCGTTGCTTGAACTACTCATAAACTCCGAGCCTCATCGTGCTCTGTTGATAAAGGTCCTCAACGATGCCCATGTAGCCCATGATATCTCAGTGGAGGGTTTTGAAGGAATCGTTAATCATATAACCACCAATAATTATATTGCGTTTGCGGAAGAAGAGATTCCCGTTGAGGGGAGAGGACACAACAAGGCTTTACATGTGTCGATGAGATGTATGGACCATGTTGTCGCAAAGGTACTTATTGACAATGGATCGAGTTTAAATGTGATGCCGAAAACCACTTTGGAAAAGCTTCCTTTTAGTGTGTCATGTTTAAAACCAAGCTCTATGGTGGTACGAGCCTTTGATGGGACTCGGCGGGAAGTAATGGGGGAAATCGACATTCCCATTCAGATAGGCCCCCACACTTGTAATGTGTTGTTTCAAGTGATGGATATAAATCCCGCCTATAGCTGCCTCTTGGGAAGACCTTGGATTCATGCGCTGGGAGTGGTCCTTTCAACGCTTCACCAGAAATTAAAGTTCGCGTGGACTTTTAGTGATAGTGTCGGGTGAAGAGGATATGTTGGTTGTAACGACCCGCTTCGTCGCTACGGTATCCACACTCTAATACTCGATAATTTCAATTTTTATAAAAAGAACTCCCTTAATTTTTTTATTATGAAAATAGAAGTGATTTTGTCACAACATAAATTCATCCAACAACACGCCATTACTTAAGTGAATATGCATAATTACATAAAAACAATAATTCGGTACATGTCATACACATAACGAAAATTAAATATGTTCATATATATATATATATATATATATATATATATATATATAAAATTAAAATTCCAGTTTTACATCTTTAACTCAACAAAATAAAACTTAAAAACCAACTACGGAGGAGTTGATTACAAAACACAACTCTCTCCCAAAATAACGCCAACGTCATCACGTCGGCTCGGCGGCTCCTCACCAGAATCTTACTCCCTACACCTTGCCACTGTCATTCTGCTCCCACGAACAAGGTTCGTGATCATCACAGGTGTCATACCCTAATTTCGTCCGGGGACCTTTTGCTTGATGACATGCAACTTTTGTTTGGTCCTTGTGAGGTGCTTGGCACCCATCATTAGGCAATTTGTGAAATTCCGAGGCATGCCGGAAAACAAAAGAAAATATTGATGCACAATCCGTAAGGTTCCGTAACATTACGGAAAGAAAACAAGTATCATTACGAAATTCGCAAGTTTCCGTAACTTTACGAAAAAGAATCACCAAAAAAAAGGCAGGGGGTGTACTTAGTAAAAATGGAGGTGCAAATAGCAACCAGGCCCACTTGGGCCCTCCAGAAGATTCCTCCAGAAGGCTGTTGCTTCTGGAGGAAGCAACCCTGCTCACCTGGGCGAGCTGGGTGGCAAGCTTCTCCCCCAATTTTCTATAAATAGGGGGAGAAGTGAAGTGAAAAAGGGTTCAGCCCCTTAGGCACTTCTCTCTCTTTCGAATTTGCTTAGAAAAATTGTTTCCGTGAAGAAAATCCAAGCCGAGGCGCTTCCGTAACGTTTCCGTGAGTGATTTCACGAAGGTTTTCGACCGTTCTTCGACGTTCTTCATTCGTTCTTCATCGTTCTTCGGTCTTCAACGGGTAAGTACCTCGGACCAAGCTTTTCGATTCATTCTATGTACCCGTGGTGGTCCACATTGTGTTTCGTGTATTTTCCTTCTCATTTTCATTTACTTTCCGTACCCCTTTTGACGTGCTTAAGCCATTTTATTTAAGTCATTTCTCGCTTAACCTAAAAATAAAATAAATTTCCACCGATCGTTTGAATTGTATTATCCGTTAACTTCGGTTAAAATGAATTCCGACCGTTCGGTCGTGCCGTAACCACGTTGGAAATCAAAAAAGAGGTAAAATAATAATATAATAATAAAAAATGTCTTTTAGTAAAATAAAGCGGAAAATCAATCGGACGTTTTCTCTTTGGGATTTCTCATTCTTAATTGAATTGACTAATAACTAAAGTGAAACTAAGGCTAAAATCAACTCGCCTAGTCAAGCTCGTCCACAAAAATAGCTTTTTTTGAAAGTTTATCATTTCAAATTCTTACTAAGTAAAATGGATCATTTTTAAGGTCCAACGCCTTAAAATGATCACCTTTCAAGTAAAAACAAATCACTTGATTCACGCATAAGAAAGAACTACGTAGGTCTGATTTCCTCATCGCAATTGAGGAATACGTAGGAGCAAAGGGAAACACCCTTGTCGACCACAAAAAGAGATAAATATAAAAAGGGTATAGAGGATATAAGGACATAAAAGGGAACGTAAAAATCAAAGTCATGTTTTCACATTCGATTAAAGGCTGCCGTCCCTTGTGACGGACACGTGGGGTGCTAATACCTTCCCCGTGCGTAAAGACAACTCCCGAACCTTTCACTTAAAAGTTCGTAGATCGCGTCTTTTCCGGTTTTTCCGACGTTTTCCTCAAATAAACATTGGTGGCGACTCCGCGCGTATTCCTTTCGTGGAACACGGATCCCGCGAGTCACGCGTCGCCCTCCCACCGAAGGGTAGGTTGCGACAGTTGGCGACTCCACTGGGGACTGTTTTTAGAGAGTTAGGCCATTTAATCTTGCGCAATGTTTTACCATGACTTACTCCTTTGTTGGTTTTCCTTCATTATGTTCTTGTATATATAACTCTTTGATGCTTTTAGTGCATTTTTTGTATGCTTGAGGTAAATATTTATTCATTTGATGCACACAAACACTAACACTATTTGCACACACAATGAGTTGAAAAAGGGCCCTATACCCGGGTTCGTGGGAACATAAGGAGTGGAGGTGAATCCATGATCATGCTAGGTCTCCGACTTGCTTGATTATAGTGAACCCTCATCTAGAGTTTTTCTCTTTGAAAACATATTGTTGCTAGTAGTCCCTACTGCTGCAGTATGTTCTTCGAAGGGGATGATACCTCTAGAAACCATCAAGAGAGATATGACTACCTTGGGGGTTATCACTAAATGCCTAGTTAGCTCTCTCCCTTATAGGTCCCTTAAATAGGGGCATGGAGCAAACACGCTATGTGCCATTTTGTACACTGCCATGCATAAGTATCATATACCCTTTTGCTTATGTTTAGTGAATATTGTCATACTATGTACATTCCCGCATTGCGCCTTTTGCATATGCATCGCATATGGGTTCTGTCTTGATCCCCTCTATAGACAAATCAACGGAGGGTCCGGGTCACCGTTTTAAATACATACGTTGGGGCACTTTGCTACCCCTAGACGTTGTGTCTAAGAAGGAGACAATGTCCCGGGCACCCGCATTCTTAAATTACATCTGTGTCATATGCATTCCTTCATGCATTCATCCATTCCACCCATGAGATATCGGAGTTTTGATTTGCACCAGCTTTTTGTCTCACTTTAGTAAGCATGGGGACAAATCAAACCGGCAAGAGGTTTTACCAAGTCAAGGTTAAAGGCCTAGATACCACCAGCATCAAGGAATTGGGGCGGTTGATGGAACCTCTCCAAATGAAAGCCTTCCGCAAGACTTACGGAAAGATCTTAGAGTTGACCATAGCAGAGGTATCCATAGAAGCCATTGCATCACTCATCCAATACTACGACCAGCCTTTGAGATGCTTCACGCTCGGAGACTTCCAATTGGTACCAACCATTGAAGAATTTGAGGAAATTCTAGGATGTCCTCTCGGGGGAAGAAAACCATACCTTTCCTCCGGGTGTCTCCCCTCTTTGAGCAGAATTGCAACTATGGTCAAGGATTCAGCAAGAGGTTTGGATCGCATAAGACAGACTCGAAACGGCATAGCGGGCCTACCACGGAAGTACCTAGAAGACAAGGCGAGGGGTATGGCCAATCAAGGAGATTGGGTCCCATTTATGGATGTGTTAGCTTTGCTAATTTTTGGGGTCGTCCTCTTTCCAAACGTAGATGGTTTGGTGGACCTAGCAGCAATCGACGCTTTCCTTGCATACCACCATAGCAAGGAAAGTCCGGTGGTAGCTGTCTTGGCAGATTTATTTGACACATTTAACCGAAGGTGCGAAAAGAGTAGCGCACGGATCATCTGTTGCTTGCCCGCCCTCTGTGTTTGGTTGGTTTCACACCTGTTCCAGCAAGACACGAGGCATCCATGTCCGCTCTAGAGCTATCGCTCGTGTACTGAAAAGAGAAGAATAGATTGGGACCAGCTTTTGGCTGGGATAGGAGGTAGAACAATCAATTGGTTCCCCCGATGGAAGGAAGGAAAGGAGGGAGTCCTTTTCTCATGTGGAGGGTACCCAAACATTCCGCTGATAGGAACGAGGGGTTGTATTAACTACAATCCCACGCTCGCTATAAGACAACTAGGGTACCCCATGAGGGGAGCACCGATGGAAGAAAGCATGTCTCCTTTCCTTGTGAGGGATTTCAGCGCGCAAAATTTCAAGGCTATACAAAGAATCCATAAGGCATGGGAAACCCCGTTAAGGAAAGATCAAGAACTTAGGGGCATTCGTAATGGCATCATTGGTGGTTACCATGAATGGCTGAAAGTTCATATACGAGGTTTAGATTGGCTCGCCAAGTTAAAAGTCGTCAGCGAAGAGAGTTTTGAAGCACCGGAAGAGGACGAAGAAGTCCAAGCTCTCAAAAGCGAGTTAGGAAAGGCGAAATTTGCCAAGGAGAAGTTCAAGTTGGCCGCTACACACATCCGGAAGGAGTGTGCCGGATTACGGGAAGAGAATGCAACTACCGCAAGAGCCCTTGAACAAGAGGCCAAGAGGGCTCGCAAGGAAGAGTATGGCCGTAACAAATTTCGCGGAGCTCTGTGGGGTAGCAACAATGAACTCAAGCTGCGAAGGGAAGAGAGGGACCAATCGCGAGCACATAGCATGGTATTGAAAGAGGAGTTAGTTGCCTGTTCAAGGTCCAAAAGGAGCTTGTCTCAGCGTTTATGCGAGACGGAGACCAACATGCTAGTTATCATCGCCAAGTACCAAGAAGAGTTAGGTCTAGCCACGGCCCACGAGCATAGGGTCACGGACGAGTATGCCCAAGTATACGTGGAAAAAGAGGCTAGAGGAAGGGTGATCGACTCTTTACACCAAGAGGCAACCATGTGGATGGATCGGTTTGCTCTTACCTTGAACGGGAGTCAAGAACTTCCCCGATTGTTAGCCAAGGCCAAGGCGATGGCGGACACCTACTCTGCCCCCGAAGAAATTCATGGGCTTCTCGGCTATTGTCAGCATATGATAGACTTAATGGCCCACATAATTAGAAATCGCTAGGAAACTTGTATGGTCTCTCAGACCTTGACTAGATACGACTTTCTGAAATAAAATGAGTTGGTCCCATGTTTCTACTCCAAAAAAGCTTGTGCGAATCAAATCACTCCTACATTTTATCTCTAGCATGCATTCTTTCTTTCTTTACCCACTCCTCACGTTTGGTTTTTTAGGGAAAAACACCATAACTAAACGCGCCACAAGGCATCCCTATCGCACCAGATCCAAATCTAGAACGATGGGTGATCAAGAGGAGACACAGGAACAGATGAAAGCCGACATGCAGCTCTGAAAGAACAGATGGCTTCCGTGATGGAGGCCATGTTAGGAATGAGGCAGCTCATGGAGAAAAACGTGGCCACCGCTGCCGCTGTCAGTTCGGCTGCCGAAGCAGACCCAACTCTCTTGGCAACTGCGCACCATCCTCCCTCAAACATAGTAGGACGGGGAAGGGACACACTGGGGCACGATGGCAACCCTCATCTGGGATACAACCGAGCGGCTTACCCTTATGGATTGACGCCCAACTACTCACCACCCGTCCTGCAAGACGATGCGGGCCATATTGCTTCTCCCGTCCTTGAAAGAGAGCCTCCTCAACAGCCCGACGAGGTCCACAAAGACCCTCATCAAGAAGAAGGTACTAATACCTGGGTGTCGCAACCTACCCTTCGGCGGGAGGGCGACGCGAGACTCGCGGGATGCGTGTTCCATGAAAGGAATACGCGCGGAGTCGCCACCAACGTTTATTTGAGGAAAACGTCGGAAAAACCGAAAAAGACGCGATCTACGAACTTTTAAGTGAAAGGTTCGGAAGTTGTATTTACGCACGGGGAAGGTATTAGCACCCCACACGTCCGTCCCAAGGGACGGCAGCCTTTAATCGAATGTGCAAACATGGCTTTAATATTTTATGTTCCCTTTTTATGTCTCTATGTCCTTTATACCCTTTTTATATTTTTCTCTTTTTTGTGGTCGACAAGGGTGTTTCCCTTTGCTCCTATGTATTCCTCAATTTGGGATGAGAAAATCAGACCTACGTAGTTCTTTCGGAACAAAGTGTTTGGTTAAGTTGTTTTCGTCTTTTTTGCAAAATATGTTTTTATTGAACAAAAGGTCATTTAAGGTGTTGAACCATTAAACGGTCTTTTGATTTTGAAAGGAGAGAAACGTTAAGGCGTTGGACCATTTAATGATCTCTTGTTTTTGAAAGGAGAGAAACGTTAAGGCATTGGACCATTAACGATCTCTTGTTTTTGAAAGGAGAGAAACATTAAGGCATTGGACCATTAACGATCTCTTGGGGTGGTCGACAAAAGCGGGGCTTTTGCTCCTACGTATCCTCAATAAGGAACTCAGACCTACGTAGTTCTTGCTTATCAAGTGATTCCTTTTTTACTTAAAGAGGTGATCATTTTAAGGCGTTGGACCTTAAAAATGATCCATTTTACTTAGTGAGAAATTGAAATGACAAACTTCAAAAGCCTATTTTTTATGGACGAGCTTGACTAGGCGAATTGATTTTAGCCTTTAGTTTCACTTTAGTTATTAATCAATTCGATTAAGAATGAGAAATCCCAAAGAGAAAACGTCCGATTGATTTTCCGCTTTATTTTACTAAAAGATGTTTTTTGATTATTATATTATTTTTTACCTCTTTTTGATTTCCAACGTGGTTACGGCACGACCGAACGGTCGGAATTCATTTTAACCGAAGTTAACAGATAATACAATTCAAACGTTCGGTGGAAATTTATTTTATTTTTAAGTTAAGCGAGAAATGACTTAAGTAAAATGGCTTAAGCACGTCAAGAGGGGGTATAAAAAAGCAAATGAAACAAGAATAGAAATACACAAAACACAATGTGGACCACCATGGGTGCATAGAATGAATCGAAAAGCTTGGTTCGAGGTACTTACCCGCTGAAGATCGAAGAACGATGAAGAACGAATGAAGAACGTCGAAGAACGGTCGAAACCTTTGCGAAATTCTTCACGGAAAACGTTACGGAAACGTTTCGGAAGCGCCTCGGCTTAGATTTTCTTCACGGAAACAATTTTTCCAAGCAAATTCGAAAGAGAGAGAAGTGCCTAAGGGGCTGAACCCTTTTCTTCTTCACTTCCTCCCCTATTTATAGCAAAATAGGGGAGGTGGTTGCCGCCCAGCTCGCCCAAGCGAGCTCAGCTCGCCCAGGCGAGCCAGGTTGCTTCCTCCAGAAGCAACAGCCTTCTGGAGGAATATTCTGGAGGGCCCAAGTGGGCCTGGGTGCTATTTGCACCCCCATTTTTACTAAGTACACCCCCTCTACTTTTTTTGGTGTTTCCTTTTTTCGTAAAGTTACGGAAACTTACAAATTTCGTAACGATACTTGTTTTCTTTCCGTAATGTTACGGAACCTTGCGGATTACATAATCATCCCCTTTTTGACTTACGGAATGTTACGGAATCTCACTTAATTATGCAACGATGCTTCCATTTGATTTCCGGTGTGTCACGGAAACTTACGGATTGTGCATCAATATTTTTTTGGTTTTCCGGCATGTCCTGGAATTTCACAAATTGCCTAATGATGGGTGCCAAGCACCTCAGAAGGACCAAAGAAAGGTCGCATGTCACCAAGCAAAGGTCCCCGGACGAAATTAGGGTATGACAGTTGCCCCTCTTTACTTGTCTTTTATTGGAGATAAAAGGAAAGTAAAGATAAGACACTAATTTCGTTCCTCTCGATTTGACGAGAGTCGCGGGTGACCATAAAATCTCCACCTGCAAATGACTTGTTGTTCCCGGAATCTCACAAATTGCCTAATGATGGGTGCCAAGCACCTCACAAGGACCAAATAAAGGTCTCATGTCATCAAGCAAAGGTCCCCGGACGAAAATTAGGGTATGACACTAATTTCGCTCCTCTCGGTTGACGAGAGTCGCGGGTGACCATGACTTGTCGTTCCCGGAATTTCACAAATTGCCTAATGATGGGTGCCAAGCACCTCACAAGGACCAAAGAAAGGTCGCATGTCATCAAGCAAAGGTCCCCGGACGAAAATTAGGGTATGACACTAATTTCGCTCCTCTCGGTTGACGAGAGTCGCGGGTGACCATGACTTGTCATTCCCGGAATTTCACAAATTGCCTAATGATGGGTGCCAAGCACCTCACAAGGACCAAAGAAAGGTCGCATGTCATCAAGCAAAGGTCCCCGGACGAAAATTAGGGTATGACACTAATTTCGCTCCTCTCGGTTGACGAGAGTCGCGGGTGACCATGACTTGTCATTCCCGGAATTTCACAAATTGCCTAATGATGGGTGCCAAGCACCTCACAAGGACCAAAGAAAGGTCGCATGTCATCAAGCAAAGGTCCCCGGACGAAAATTAGGGTATGACACTAATTTCGCTCCTCTCGGTTGACGAGAGTCGCGGGTGACCATGACTTGTCATTCCCGGAATTTCACAAATTGCCTAATGATGGGTGCCAAGCACCTCACAAGGACCAAAGAAAGGTCGCATGTCATCAAGCAAAGGTCCCCGGACGAAAATTAGGGTATGACACTAATTTCGCTCCTCTCGGTTGACGAGAGTCGCGGGTGACCATGACTTGTCGTTCCCGGAATTTCACAAATTGCCTAATGATGGGTGCCAAGCACCTCACAAGGACCAAAGAAAGGTCGCATGTCATCAAGCAAAGGTCCCCGGACGAAAATTAGGGTATGACACTAATTTCGCTCCTCTCGGTTGACGAGAGTCGCGGGTGACCATAAAATTTCCGCATGTAAATGACTTGTTGCTCCCGGAGGAACAAAAGGCGTAGAAGACTATGTCAGTCTCTGCATGCTATCAAGCGTTCTGTCTTACAGATAGCAAAAGAAAGTTTATACGGATAACCACTTGGGTATTTCCGCGTATCATCGGCCCCGCCGCCTCTGGATGACACAAGGGTGCGGATAACCGTAAGGTATCTCCGCGTGTCATCGGGCCCGCCGCCTCTGGATGACACAAGGGTGCAGATAACCGTAAGGTATCTCCGCGTATCATCGGGCCCACCGCCTCTGGATGACACAAGGGTGCAGAATGACCAAATTTTGTCTCTGCTTGTCATCGGGCCCGCCGCCTCTGGATGACAAAAGGGTGCGGATAACCGTAAGGTATCTCCGCGTATCATCGGGCCCGCCGCCTCTGGATGACACAAGGGTGCGGATAACCGTAAGGTATCTCCGCGTATCATCGGGCCCGCCGCCTCTGGATGACACAAGGGTGCAGAATGACCAAATTTTGTCTCTGCTTGTCATCGGGCCCGCCGCCTCTGGATGACAAAAGGGTGCGGATAACCATAAGGTATCTCCGTGCATCATCGGGCCCACCGCCTCTGGATGACACAAGGGTGCGGATAACCGTAAGGTATCTCCGCGTATCATCGGGCCCGCCGCCTCTGGATGACACAAGGGTGCAGAATGACCAAATTTTGTCTCTGCTTGTCATCGGGCCCGCCGCCTCTGGATGACAAAAGGGTGCGGATAACCGTAGGGTATCTCCGCGCATCATCGGGCCCGCCGCCTCTGGATGACACAAGGGTGCAGATAACCGTAAGGTATCTCTGCGTATCATCGGGCCCGCCGCCTTTGGATGACACAAGGGTGCAGAATGACCAAATTTTGTCTCTTCTTGTCATCGGGCCCGCCGCCTCTGGATGACAAAAGGGTGCGTGTCATATGACCTCAGGGTCAGTATGACAAAGATTATGGGGCGGCCGACAAAAGCAAGGCTCTTGCTCCTACGTATCCTCCAATGAGGAACTCAGACCTACGTAGTTCTAGATAACTTGTGAGACTTGAGAAAGTCTCCACCGGAAGATGCTGACATATCCGGAAAGGGCGCAGATTACCACATTGGCCTTTGCTCATCAATCACACTTGGGGTCACTGAATGACGAGGTGCGGATAACCGTAAGGTATCTCCGCGGGCTACCAGCTCTTGGGTCATGGTGACAGAAAGCGGCGCGGTCGACAAAAGCAAGGCTTTTGCTCCTACGTATCCTCTAATGAGGAACTCAGACCTACGTAGTTCTGGATAACTTGTGAGACTTGAAAAAGTCTCGGTGTTTTCTCCACTAAAAATGCAAACATGCTTTAGCAAAGAGACAAATATTCCAACCGATTAGAGCAGCATATGCCTTTTTTGAGTGACAAACAATGCGTCTACCAGGGAAGGAGAGTCTGCTGATGAAATCCCCCATAGCCATAAATGAGATTTTGGATGTTAGCATTTCGTTTCTAAATGACCATTTGGAGGAAACACTGGGTTCGAAAAAAATAGAAGAAATCCACTCAAAGTGTATCAATCTCGCACAGGTAAGTGTTTCATCCTAATTCCGAACCATAGATATGTCATGACTTGACTTTGCAAATTATTTCCTATCAAATCAAAAATTACATGCGTGATCATGGATCAATAAGACTTCCCTTGGGAATGGGTTCTCTTGATGGGTTTTTCGACTTTTGTGTGTTTTTGGCTTTTCCTTTTCTGTTTTGGTTTTGCGCGAGGCGAACAAGTCACCGACGCACAGGATTTTGGTTGGTAATCAAAGGGAGAAGACCACTTTAGGTCATGGTTTCCTTCTCTTTCTTTTGTTCATTTGATGAAAATTCTGTACTGTTCAGATATTGTCTGGTCCAAAGACCTCTCTGCACATTTCTTCTGGTTTCTTTGACCAGGAGCTTCCTTCTTTTTTACTTTCTCCCATTCTTTGGTTGGGAATTTTCTTTCTTTTCTTTTTTCTTTCTCCCACTCTTTGATTGGGAATTTCCTTTCTTTTCTTTTTTCTCTTTCTCCCACTCTTTGATTGGGAATTTCCTTTCCTTCCTTTTTTGCTTTCTCTTTGATTGGGAATTTCCTTTCCTTCCTTTTTTGCTTTCTCTTTGATTGGGAATTTCCTTTCCTTCCTTTTTTTGCTTCCGAGGGTAAGGTTTATGGTGAGTCAGGATTTTGGCTCAAGGCTTGTAGAATGGCTAGACATGATACATGTCAGGGTTTGGTTTGGTTCAAGGATAAAAAGGGATGCCCCACATTATTTCCATGACACAAATGCAAAAATGATGATTTGGAAATTTCATGCAAAACTGGTTATGCATGCACCTATGCGGACACTCAAGTGTCAAATTTTTATGGTCATGTGATGCTAGGGCTCAGGATTCATTTCCTCTATTTTAGTCAACCCAACGTTTCCAAAATATGTTCTTTTATCAATTTGTGCATTCATCCGAGTCCATTTTGGGCGTCTGGGAAAATCTTCACAGCATTCACCCTTCAGGTGTATACACATTTTTTCAAAAACTAGTTATGATCAGTGAATTTTTCCAAAGAAAAGTTGGAAGTCATCTCTTTTCAAAAGCATGTTGGTTTTTCAGCTTGACAACTTATTTTTCTTTTTTCTCCTTTTTTTTTTTTATCATTATCATTTGTTTATTTCTTTTTCTTGTTTGTTTTTTTTTTCTTCTTTTTTTTTTCATGAGGTATTTTGCTACCTAAACATGTGCATATTTTTGTGAGGTATTTTTGCTATATACACGCACATCTAAGGTATCTCTCTACCATACAAATATATATTTTGTGAAGTATTTTTTTGTTTACATACACGCACATCTAAGGTATCTCTCTACCTAAACATACATATATATATTTTGTGAAGTATTTTTTTGTTTACATACATGCATATCTAAGGTATTTTCACTACCTAAACATACATATATATATTTTGTGAGGTATGACTACCTTCCGAGCTTGCGCTTGTTTTATTTAAATCCCCAGGATCATGAGCAACTAGGTGCGTCCTACTATAAAAAGTGATCAAATAACAAGCATAGATTCAAAAGGTACTAGGTTGCCTCCTAGTAGCGCTTCTTTAACGTCTTTAGCTGGACGCATGATGGCTTGTAGGTCACGGACCTAGTACTTTGCTTACCTTTGGCTTTGGACTTGGTCGCCTGCTGGTCGGCCATGTGTCGTAGGCAACGCTCTAACCTTTTTGCGGATGAGCTGAGGTGAACTCTAGATGTGGTGGCGGTGTGTCTATTGCCCGCTACCGGCCATCCCAATGCTGCTGTGGTGTTTCGCCCTACGCCTGCCTGGGGGCGCAGTACTTCTTGATGAAAGCTCGATTAGTAGGGGGCCTGATGCCCTTGCTGGAGGTGACAGGTACTCCGTAGAACTGACAGAGACCCGTAATTAGAGCTTGACAACTCCAAGACCCTATTGGACTTCTTCGGGTCCACTGGGTGTCTTGCAGGCGCGATCCCTGCAAACAATAGATGAAATCAGAAATCAGTTGAGCGATGTGCATACTTACCTATGATGACGTGACCTTGCCGGGGGGGTACGGGCACCCTGTAGGACTGATAGAGGCCCGTAACCAGAGCTGGAAACCCCAGGGCCCTGTTTGACTTTTTCGGGTCCACTGGGTGTCTTTGTGGGTGCGATCCCTGCAAACAATAGATGGTATCAGAAATCAGTTGAACCATATGCATACTTACCCACGTCGGGACGACACAGACCAACTGATACTTTTGCAGGGGGAGATTGGCAATGCAGTCGCTGGGCAGAATGTTGCTAAGTAGCAATGTCATCTATATCTGTGTAAGAGTGGTCATGTTGGTGCGCATGATCCGCACTCGTCTCTTTGCAGCGGCACGGGTGAAATCTTGCCCCGGTATGCATAGTAGCTGTGTGATAGCCTCCCTTTCTGGTTGTGCTTGCACAGTTGGCCCTCCTCCAATATCAGGGGGTGGCCTAGGAACCGTTAAAAGGAAACTACTGGCCCCTTAACCGGGAGTGAAAGTCTCGGTTAAGCATTTAAGGGCAGAGGACCTTAAATCCTCTTAAGGTGTGGATGTGGAGCACACTGAAAATGAGGACACGTAGCCCTCTAAAGGTGAGGGCGTGCAGCCCTCTCAAGGCGAGGATGTGTAGTCCTTTGGAGGTGAGGGCGTGCAGCCCTCTGTTGGCGAGGATGTGTAGTCCTCTTCAAGGTGAGGGAATGCAGCCCTTTGTTGGCGAGGACGTGTAGTCCTCTCAAGGTGAGGGCGTGCAGCCCTCTATTGGCGAGGACGTGTATTCCTCTAAAGGTGAGGTCGTGTAGCCCTACGAAGGTGAGGACATGCAGTCCTCTGATGGCGAGGGCGTGTAGCCCTCTTAAGGTGAGGGTACTAGTACCCAAGGTGAGGACGTGTAGCCCACTCAAGGCGAGGACATGTAGTCCTCTGGAGGTGAGGGCGTGCAGCCCTCCGATGGTGAGGACGTGTAGTCCTCTCAAGGCGAGGACGTGTAGTCCTCTCAATGGTGAGGGTAACTAGTACCCAAGGGTCCACCCTTATGAGAAAGCAAGAGATCGACTCATCGAGAGAGCCGGTCATCCCAAATCCACACGACTGGATATTAGATGTAGGAAATCTATGCAGTTAACATGATTTTTAGGGATGCAGATGCATGCAACCTTTGTCTTGAAATGCGGTAAATGCAGACTTCATATGAAACAATGCAATGTAATGGAAAGTTGTACAACGTTCATGACATTCTTTCCCTATTTTGTGGTTTTGATTTTGATTTAATTTTTTTGGAAAACACAGATTGACTGTCCTTTTGAAAGAGGTGATAATTCATGCAACCTCATCCTATCTTTTTGCAAATCTCTCCGGGAACTCCCTCAGAGTATGTGTTCTGTTTGATTTAGTCACTTGACCATTTTGGAGCGACGGCAATGGAGTCGTTTGATGTTTGATCAATCCATTGAAATCCTAGGGTTTGTCCCCCTTTTTTTGTTAAAAACATCGATGGGTGAGAACTTTTGATCGGCCCCTATGTTCACTTGAGGCTCATGCACGGTGCCCCTCATTGCCCCAGTGTAAGGCTTTGAGGTACCAATCGTTGTCTTTTGTCATGACCTTGTAGGAGGGAACCTATTGGGTGAGAACTTCTAATCTGCCCCTAGGTTCGCTTGAGGTTTTTGCATGGTGCCTTTCGTTGCCCAAGTGTAGGGCTTAGAGGTACCAATTGTTGTCTTGTTTTCACGACCTCGTAGTGAGGGAGAATGAAAGAAGCAGTTGATTCTTGCAAAAAGAATTTTCCAAGGACGAGAAATAGTTGAAGGATTTTTCAGTTGATGGATTAAGTCAAATGACTCCTATGTAGAAGCAAGATGTTTTGATGTCTTGATGATGCTAAAGGATCAAATGCTTCTAAGTTTTATTCAAGACAAGAATCCAAGAAAGTCAAGATATATGATCAAGTTTGATCTCTTAGAATCTTTAGGAAGAAGTTTCCAAATTGAAACAAACAAAAGGTTTGACCAAAGAATTCTATCATTTCAAATTGAGATTTGCTCTCTGGTAATCGATTACCAGTAGTTGAAAATGTTTTAATTCAAATTTTTAAAACCTGTAATCGATTACATAAGTCTTGTAATTGATTACCAGAGGGGATTTTCAGAAAATAATTTCCAAGAGACATATCTATTCAAATGTTTTATGAATGGCCATTCAAATGTTTTAAAGAGAGTTTTCATTGCCCAAACAGTTTTATCCTCTCGAAAGATCAAGAGTTTTTCTGAACTGAAATGTCTTATCCTCTCAAAAAGATTCCTTGGTCAACCACTTGCTTATTCAATAAGGAATTTTTTGATTGATCTTCATTTTACAATCTACCTCTTTTATGAGAGACCTCTTCTTCTCTTCTTCTTATTTCTAAAAAGGGATTAAGAGACCGTGGGTCTCTTGTTGTAGAGGATTCCTGAACACAAGGGAAGGGTTATCCCTGTATGCATTGTTAATCCGAAAAGAGAGATTGATAGTTCAATTGGGGAATAGTCTTTGCATCTTAATTCAACCCCCCTTTTTCTTAAGGTAACTGAGGCCATTTGTCCAACACCCTATTCTTGATAACTCACTTCTCTCTAAAAAGACAAAATGAGGTCACATGAACGTCTATATTTTTACTTGAAAACACAGTCAATCAAATGCCTTTTATTTTTTATTTTGAAACTTATTTTTTATTTTGAAACTTATTTGTTTTGAACTTTGCTCGTTGTTTTATGGCACCCCCACCAACGTGCAAGATGAGTAATCTCTGATTGAACGGTCTTGGAAGTCAACACTCAGGAGCACAGGTTGCTTGAGCAAACAGACCAATGGCTTACACCCACATTCCGGTGAAAGTTGAATAAGCAAACATGCGTTTGTGAGAGGATGAGGGACAAAGATATCAACTTTATCCATTCCATTTAACATTGTAGCTGTGGTTTATGGCATAAACTTAAAAATCCTGATGAGTCATAATAACAGCTTCCAGAATTGCCCCATGTATGGTGTTGCTTGTCAATGTTATGATTCAACAAGCGATTCTCCTCAAATTTCAGCCAGCCCGTATCAATTAGACTTCACACTTTATGCTTCGGGGTCATACAATGCTCAATGGAATGCCCCTGGGCTCCTCCATGATAAGCACACGTTGCGTTCGAGTCGTATCCTCAGAAAAATGGAGGTTGAGGAACCTTGGTTGGGGTTATGGCTACCATTGAATTATTGAGTGGATATGGGATCAAGTTTAGCATATGACAACGGAATTTGGGATGAACCCTACAGGCTTTTTGCTGCAAAATTCCTTTTTGTTGGTGTTTTTTTGGTTTGTGCTAAAGGTGGTCTTCGTCATTGGAAGTGCGGTAGACAGGCTTTGTGGTTGATTTAGGGATGGCCTTTGTGGATAACTGGGCAGTGGGTCAGGAGGAGTTTTGTTATTGGCTGAGTAATGACATTGTTGGGTTGGTGGGAAACTTGGCCGTATAGGAATGGCAGTCACAGCATGGGTTTCTCCCTCTTTCTCACCCTCTTCATTTGCCCCAGTTTTCTCAGTCGTCCTAGTAAGACTTTCTCAGCAATTTCTCATCTTTTGCGTATGCCCCCATCTTCCGACAATACATCTTTAGATGGTTCTTGGGGCAAGTAGTCCCCTTGTACTTGTCAAAGTCCAACACCTTGAACTTGGGAGGGGTGATGATATTGGGTTCTAGGAACAACTCTTTTAGGTTAGCAAAGGCATAATCTTCACCTCCTTCAATGGCCCTGAGCCTTTCCTCTAAATGATCTAACTTTTCCATTTCTGCCATAGCACGAGGGTTTTTACTTGTTGTGGAATGCAAGAGGTGTAGCTGGGGGTGATACTGAGGGCCTTCCGAAGTGTTTTCAAGGGGTATACCACCAACTGCTTGCCCTTCAGTGGCATATCCGAGCCAAGGCTCGAAGTCGGCTAGATTGTGGTGGGGAATTTCATGTGTCTCTTCCACGGTTTAAGAGACATGTGCATGATCAGTTTGGGGTTGCTGGCTCTCAATGGGTATAGGAGTGGAGTTTTTGACATCCTCATTGGGAATGTACGCCACATTGGGTGGTGTATAGTTTGGGAGGCAAGCCATATGGCGGGAAGGCGTGCTTGTTTTGAATTTGCACATCATGGGGTTATCCGTACTTCCCAAATCTTTGCCTACCATATTTGAGGTTGGACGATTCATTTGCTTGAGGCCATATGGGAGCATCGGGTTCACCTTAGCGACAGCGCCAGTAGCGGCAACTATAACCGCATTGGCTTCCATTATCTTCTTCATGCTCATCATGGCCTCCATCATTGTGGCCATTTGCTCTTTCATGGCCTCCATGTCGGCGAGGACGCCGTAAAGCATGTTTTTTTTTTCTCTTGTATCTCCTCTACTTCACCCATTACTCTAGCTCTAGCACAAGTTCGGTGAGGACGCCGTAAAGCATGTTTTTTTTTCTTTTTTTTTTTTTGATAACAATGATTAAGTTCATTTTATTTTATTTTTCAAGGAAAGAATGCAATGAGCAATGCAACCAATGAAAAGCATGGATGTATGCGAATGATGTACAGTTGAAGTATTGCGAATTTTTACGCAGGATATGGGGTTGAATCAATTTAGATTTTCAACATGGTCCATGACATCTTTGTCAAGGTGAAACTGGAAGTAACAAGGACATCAACAATCCTAAATATCTTTGGCAGTAGACGAAGCAGTGATGTGACTCGATTCATCTTTTGCCCCAATTTTGCAAGACGTTTACTTCCATATTTCAACTTGACTTGATGAACCTTTTTGTAAAAGCATGAGCTTGGTTCAACCCTATAATCCAAGGAATGGCAATTCTGATTGCCAATACTTCAACAACATCTCATAGGGATGAAAGACTCGGGCATACTTTAAGCTATGCATGGAAAATGTAATTATGAAATTGAGATGCCCGAAGAAACATCCTTTCTTAGTTAAACATGCATTAGGTACCATGTTCAATCATTTTGTTTTTAAGTGAAATGGGTTTATGATCCCAACATGGTTGGCTCATGGTGCCTAACACATGCAACTAAGAATGTAGTGTGAAGTTTCACGCTCCCCCCTTTTTTTTGTTTTTGTTTTACAGAGGAAAATGCAAGGATGAAACAAATGGTATGCAATTTTGCAGATCAAAAAGTTTGTTGAACTTATATGCATGATGCAATGACTCATGCAAAATGGGAATGTGATAACGGACAAATGCAGGAACGATATGTTCATTATGATGCTATGAAGGGATGCTTATGCGATGCATGATATGAATGCATTTTACGGACACGAGAGCCCGGAAAATTATCTCTTCTTACTTGCGCATTTGGGGGCGCAGTGCCCCATGTGTACAATTAAGAAGGTGATATGGACCTTCCGGCTTCCCGTGACAAAGGACGAGACCAACATACAATGCATGCTAGGGATAAAATGCGGGAGTGACTTGATTCGCACTGATTTTTGGAGTAAAAACGTGGGATAAACTCATTTTATTCAAAAAGTTATGACTAGTCAAGATCTGAGCGACAATACGAACTTCCTAGCGGTTTCTAATCATATGGTCCATTGAGTCTATCATATGCTGACAATAGCTGAGAAGTCCGTGGATCTCCTCGGGGGCGGAGTAGGTGTCCGCCACTGCTTTGGCCTTGGCTAGCAATGGGGGAAGTTCTTGACTCCTGTTCAAAGTAAGAGCAAATCGGTCCGTCCACATTGTTGCCTCTTGGTGCAATGAATCAATTACCCTTTCCCTTGCTTCCCTTTCTGCTGATATCTTGGCGTACTCATCCTCTAGCCTTTGCTCGTGAGTCGCCGCTAGATTTAGCTTCTCTTTGCACTCATCGATGATGGCCCACATATTCCCTTCAGTCTCGCTTAACTGTTGGGACAAATTTCTTTTCGACCTAAGGCAAGCCTTTAGCTCGTTCTTCAAGATCATGCCTTTGACCCGTGATGATTCCTTTCACCTCTTCGGAGCTTGAGCTCACTATTGCTGCCCTATAAAGCCCCTCAAAACTTGTTTTGGTCGTGTTCTTCCTTTAGGGCCTTCTTGGTTTCTGATTCCAAGGCTTCATCGGTGGCCATATTGGCGTCCCTTAGTTCATCATACTCTCTTCAGACTTTGATGGCTATGGACTTGAACTTCTCTTTGACTACCCGAGCTCTTTCAAGCTTTGCCTTTAGCGCTTGTACCTCATCACTTTCTTCCGAAGCTTTAACCTCATCGTCTCTCACAGTATTTAGATTTGGGAGCCAATCCAATCCTTGTGTTCGGACTCTCAGCCACTTATGATAGCCGCCGATGATCCCATTACTGCTTCCCCTAAGCTCTCTGTCCTTTCTTCACGCTGCATCCCATGCCTTGCGAACTCCTTGGAGTACCCTCGCGTTTTGGTCACTGAAAACCCCGTGCAATGCAAGGCGTGATGCTTTCGTCTGATGGCACTCCTCTCATGGGTAGCCAAGCTGTCTTATGGCAAGGACGGGATTATAATTAATACAACCCCTTGTTCCCATCAAGGGAACATTTGGACATCCTTCGCATGAAGATAGAATCCAGATTCTTCCTTCCTTCTAGCGAGGGAACCAATTAACAGACGCCCCTCCATGCTAGCCAAGAGTTGGTCCCAATTCGCCTTTTCTTTTTTTCGACGCACGAGCGGTGACCTTGTAGCGGATAGACAGGCCTACCTTCTTGGAGAAAAAGGTGTGAAACCAGCCACACATAGAGAGCCAGTGCACAACAAACAATTCTTGTGCCGCTCTTTTCACATCCCCGGTCGAACGTGTCATACATGGCCAAAATGGCGACGACCGGGCTTTCCTTGCCATGATGAAAGGCGAGGAAAGCGTCAATCGCTGCTAGGTCCACTAACCCTTCCATATTCGGAAAGAGGACAACTCCAAAGATCAAAAGCGCCAAGATGTCAACAAAAGAAAGCCCATTCGCCTTGATTTGCCAAGGCCTTTTCCCTTTCCTCCAAACACTTCCTTTACGAATACGGGAGCCCGATAAACTGTCTCCTTCTTAGATACAACGTCTAGGGGTAGCAAAGTGCCCCAATGTATGTATTTAAAACGGTGACACGGACCCTTCGTTGGTTTGTTTACAAAGGGGATCAAGACAGAACCCATGTGCGATGCATATGCGAAAGGCGCAACACGGGAATGTACATAGTATGACAATACACACTGAATATAAGCAAAAGGGTATATGACACTTATGCATGGCAGTGTGAAAAATGGCACGCAGCGTGTTTGCTCCGTGCCCCTATTTAAGGGACCTATAAGGGAGAGAGCTAACTAGGCTTTTAGTAATAACCCCCAAGGTAGTCATATCTCTCTTGAAGGTTTCTAGAGGTATCATCCCCTTCGAAGAACATACTGCAGCAGTAGGGACTACTAGCAACAATATGTTTTCAAAGAGAAAAACTCTAGATGAGGGTTCACTGTAATCAAGCAAGACGGAGACCTAGCATGATCACGGATTCACCTCCACTCCTTATGTTCCCACGAACTCGGGTATAGGGCCCTTTTTCAACTCACCGTGTGTGCAAATAGTGTTAGTGTTTGTGTGCATCAAATGAATAAATATTTACCTCAAGCATACAAAAAATGCACTAAAAGCATCAAAGAGTTATATATACAAGAACATAATGAAGGAAAACCAACAAAGGAGTAAGTCATGGTAAAACATTGCGCAAGATTAAATGGCCTAACACTCTAAAAACAGTCCCCAGTGGAGTCGCCAACTGTCGCAACCTACCCTTCGGCGGGAGGGCGACGCGTGACTCGCGGGATGCGTGTTCCATGAAAGGAATACGCGCGGAGTCGCCACCAACGTTTATTTGAGGAAAACGTCGGAAAAACCGGAAAAGACGCGATCTACGAACTTTTAAGTGAAAGGCTCGGGAGTTGTATTTACACGCGGGGAAGGTATTAGCACCCCACACGTCCGTCACAAGGGACGGCAGCCTTTAATCGAATGTGCAAACATGACTTTGATTTTTACGTTCCCTTTTATGTCCTTATATCCTTTATACCCTTTTTATATTTTTTCTCTTTTTGTGGTCGACAAGGGTGTTTCCCTTTGCTCCTACGTATTCCTCAATTAGGATGAGAAAATCAAACCTACGTAGTTCTTTCTTATCAAGTGATTTCTTTTTTACTTAAGAGGTGATCATTTTAAGGCGTTGGACCTTGAAAATGATCCATTTTACTTAGTAAGAAATTGAAATGACAAACTTCAAAAAAACTATTTTTATGGACGAGCTTGACTAGGCGAGTTGATTTTAGCCTTAGTTTCACTTTAGTTATTAGTCAATTCGATTAAGAATGAGAAATCCCAAAGAGAAAACGTCCAATTGATTTTTCGCTTTATTTTACTAAAAGACGTTTTTTTATTATTATATTATTATTTTACCTCTTTTTTTTATTTCCAACGTGGTTACGGCACGACCGAACGGTCGGAATTCATTTTAACCGAAGTTAACGGATAATACAATTCAAACGATCGGTGGAAATTTATTTTATTTTTAGGTTAAGCGAGAAATGACTTAAATAAAATGGCTTAAGCACGTCAAAAAGGGGGTATAAAAAGTAAATGAAACGAGAATAAAAATACACGAAACACAATGTGGACCACCACGGGTACATAGAATGAATTGAAAAGCTTGGTTTGAGGTACTTACCCGTTGAAGATCGAAGAACGATGAAGAACGAATGAAGAACGTCGAAGAACGGTCGAAACCTTCGCGAAATTCCTTACGAAAACGTTACGGAAACGTTTCGGAAGCGCCTCGGCTTAGATTTTCTTCACGGAAACAATTTTTCCAAGCAAATTCGAAAGAGAGAGAAGTGCCTAAGGGGCTGAACCCTTTTTCACTTCACTTCTCCCCCTATTTATAGAAAATTGGGGGAGAAGCTTGCCACCCAGCTCGCCCAGGCGAGCAGGGTTGCTTCCTCCAGAAGCAACAGCCTTCTGAAGGAATCTTCTGGAGGGCCCAAGTGGGCCTGGTTGCTATTTGCACCCCCATTTTTACTAAGTATACCCCTCTGCCTTTTTTTGGTGATTCTTTTTTCGTAAAGTTACGGAAACTTACGAATTTCGTAATGATACTTGTTTTCTTTCCGTAATGTTACGGAACCTTGTGGATTACATAATCATCCCCTTTTTGACTTACGGAATGTTACGGAACCTCACTAATTGTGCAACGATGCTTCCATTTGATTTCCGGTGTGTCACGGAACCTTACGGATTGTGCATCAATATTTTCTTTTGTTTTCCGGCACGTCCCGGAATTTCACAAATTGCCTAATGATGGGTGCCAAGCACCTTACAAGGACCAAACAAAAGTCGCATGTCATCAAGCAAAGGTCCCCGGACGAAATTAGGGTATGACATCATGGAAGCCCCAAATTTTCCTTATACCTGGTGGAGTGGGCCACTCAAGAATGACCTTTATTCTCTTAGGTTCGTTGGAACCCCTTGATCACCATTTAAAAAATTAAGGAAAGTAATGCAATAAAACATACCTTTTTCTATATTTTCATGTTAATTATTCCTACCAAAAAGTACGACAAACCTATGGTGTCCCATATGAGCAACTAAGTTTATAGTGAAACTAAAAATAAGAACAAACCTACCTAATGAGTCCCTATGTATGTGAATCATGAAGATGTTGGATGCATGGGTGATTTTACAAAAGAGTGTTGCACCATTCAACACATTCATCATACCACTTATCATAGGGATTCGGTGCCTCATAATACCTATTTCGGGCACCAACAAAGCACATGGAGTTAAGCTCTTACGAACCAAACCCTTATCCAACAACTCCTTTACTTGAGGAATAACCTCAAGCTCAAGAGGTATGGCAGTGCTAAGGGATGTTTCCCTTGATAGTAGAAGGTAGAAAGATTGTTTAAGAAGGAGTGCTCTTTTGATATCACCTTTTGTTGCAAAATGATTTTCCTTCTTAACAATCTTCTTGGAGGAATCCTTTTCCTCTTTTTCCTTCCCCTTGGCTTTTGAAGACAAGGCCTACTATCCTTTTTTTATTTTGTTTTTCTAGTTTTTCTTCCTCATTTCTCTTATCTTTCATAGTTAGTTGATCTTTGGCCACCTGTGAAGGTGTTTGAGGATGCAACACAAATTTAGTGCCAAGATGGGTGAGGGTAATCTCATTAGTTAGGCCATTGTAAATGATCTTCCTATCAAATTTCCATGGCCTTCCTAAAAGAATATGCCCTGCCTCCATGGGAACTATATCACAATTAACTTCATCCTTATATGTCCCAATGTAGACTAATCTTGTGCTACAACAATTGGAAACTAATCTTGTGCTACAACAATTGCAACAAGATCCACTATCTACAATGAGAGAACAAGTTTTATCTAGAATTTTGCATCTTGTATGAAAGATGTTCTCTCTTTGCGATTGAGATAGATCACAAGATTGACCTCCAAGGAGCCTTCTAACCATTAGGAGGTCACCTTCTTCATGGGGTTAGACTTACTCACTAGACTTTTCACCCCTTACTTCATCTTCACTTCCACTAGAGGAAGGGGAAGAAGTAGTCTCCTCTTGACTACTATAAATGTCTTGAACCCTCATAATCATGGTTTTCTTTGTGGGGAATTGAGAGGCAATGTGACCTCTCCCAAGACATTTGAAGCATTTAATGTTGCTATTCCTTTCTTGGGAACTAGTCTTAGGGGTGGATTTCTCTATGGTTTTACCCTTATCTTCCTTGGGTTTTGAAGGTGCAGCCCCCAAAATTCCTTTGGCTTAGTCATTCCTTGGATAAGAGTGAAAGCCATAAGATTTTGAATAAGGCTTTCTTTTAAGTTGTTGCTCCACTCTTATACAATGTTGGACTAGCTCATCTAGTTCCCTATATGGAGAGAGTTCAACCTTGTCCCTTGTTCGTAACCGGCAAGTGTACCAGATCACACAAGTAGTATAAAATGGTAAGAACCGAGTATCGAAAATATAACTGTGGTTATGAATAGGTATTTAAACTATCTAGGAAAAAATAAAGAAAATCACGCAAGAGAAATACTGTGTAAAAACAAGTAGAGAAAGCGTTGGTCTTCCTCATAGGTTCGTGATGCTAAAAAGGATGTTCTCTATTTAACAATGCTCATGCGTTCCTATGTTGTCTCCTGGACTGCTAGACCCCGATTCCTCATGATAGCCTAGCCTAGTCCTGATCAAGCCTTGTCCGCAGATTCCTCTTGTAAGACTAAACTCAACCAAGATCGCATTAAGACACATATACACAACTAAGTTCTTGTATCCCGATTCCTCGTGATAGCACAATAACTTAGTCCCGTACTATCAAGGACTTTAGAATCAGACCAGTTCCCACTGTTGAATGACCCTAACAAAGCATGCATCTACGTGATCAAGGTAAAAGCACACTGGAATGAAAAGCAGATAGCACATAGAACACACAAAACATCATTACATAGATAGAAATATATTTACATCAGGTACCTACAGGGAAGATCCAACAGAGGATTTAGCTTTCCATAGTTCGGAAACCTCCTTTACAACAAAGAGAAGAACAAGATGAAAGACTGCAAAAACACAAGTGGTGAGGATGTCTCCTTCACCTCTAGAATCTCACAATCACTCACAAACTCATCTCAAGCTCTCAGAACGGCTTCCACTTCGAACTCGCATCTCTGCAGATCTTCACACAGCAAAATCTCTCAGAACTCTCTAGAACTTCCTAAACATGCAAAAGCTTCAAGCCAAGGCCATACTCTAGTGCATGAAGAGGCTTCTTCAAGAAAAATGCCAAACTCCCGTTGCAAATCTGATTTCAGGCTTAAATAGGTGGCCTTGTTCGTGCTCATGTGCTTAGCACAGATCTGGATCGCTTAGCGCGCATAAGTGGATTTTGGCTTAGCGCGCTTGTTTCGCTTAGCGGATGAGCTAAAGCGGTGTGCTTGATGACCTAGAGCGGTGTGCTTGATGACCTGGAGCGGTGCGCTTAGCGAACTTGACATGTCATCTTCTTCTGGATTCTTCCTCGCGCTTAGCCACTGAAGGTTGCGCTTAGCGAATTCTCGCTAAGCCAGAAGCTTGGCTTAGCGAAAGAGTGAAAACAGCACTTTGCCAAAGTTGCCTATGTAACCTGAAATTTTGAGACATTGATTATTAAACACACAAAAAAAAAGTATAAATTATCTATTACCTATATTTAACAAAAAGTACTTATAATATTATGAAAATAACTATAAATAGGAGAAGTTTGATACAATATACACAAGTTTTATACGCAAAAGTTAGTCGTTTTCACCGACTAACATCCCTCACTTCCATATTAAGCCCACTAAGGAACCTAGCTATGCTTGTTCTTTCCTCCTCCTTAAGTCCAGCTCTTAAAATGAGTAGTTCCAATTGTTGTCTATAGTCTTCAACATTCATACTCCCTTGTCTAAGCCTTTGGAGCTTGTCCATAAGCTCCCTTTCATAGTAGGAGGGAATATGCCTCTTCCTAAGGGCACTCTTAAGATCATTCCAATACTCTACAGGAGGATTTCCATGAATCCTTTGTTCCCTAACAAGGGAAGTCCACCAATAGAGGGCATACCCTTGAAAGCTAAGGGTAGCCAATGGAACTTTTCTCTCTTCGCTAATATGATGGCAAGCAAAGAGTTGTTCAACCTTCATTTGCCAATGTAAGTAGTCCTCAACATTATCTTTTCTATGGAAATATGGGAGGCTAATGTTAACCTCTTGAGGACTTCTATCCTTTTCTCTTTTTTGGGAATGATATTTAGTATGTGAACTATGGTGCCCTCTATAATAGTCGCTAAGTTCTTCACTTAAACTCTTGCAAGAGTCATGCTACTATAGGAAACATGTTTTTCTCTTTTCATTTCTTTCATTATTTTTCTTCTTTCTTCCTTTCTTATTTGTTCTCTCTCCTCTTGATTTATTTCAACCCTCTATTTTCCTTTTTCTTTTCTTTCTAGTTTTTCTTTCCATAACTTGAGGGAACTCAACTCATAAAAGATTCTAGATAGAGGATCCTTATGACTAGTACCCTCACCATTAACACTAAATGAATGATAAAAGCTAGGGTTCAAAAGAACTCAAGATAAGTGTGATAAGCAAGAATAAAGTATTATATAATTACAAGATGAACTAAGTGTGACTAGTAAAGAAAATAAGCTACGAAAGTAAGCAAGAAATTAAAATGCAAGAAATGTAAACTAGGAGGATCCTAGGAGTGTATGGATGACCACATTTAAGGTTCCCAACAAAGCACTCACTATCCTAAGGGAAAATTACCTAAAATTATTACACACAAATGCAAGTTTGGTAACCTACTAGAGGCTCCAAACACACTTCCAGTGAAAGGCCTTTTTGTTACAAAACTTGAAAGCAATGAAGTAAATTGCCAATTACAAAATTACTAAATAGTCCTCAATTTTGGTGGTTGTTCTCTCTTTGGTGATTCACTCAATTTGGAGTGCTTCTTAGTCCAATAGCTCTTAAGGTGGTTGGCACTTTGCTTCTTGACTCAAATTCTTCAAGGGATGGCACCAATCCTCCTTTCCAATTTCTTATATGGCAACTCACAAACAAGGAAACTGTTGGAAAAGTGGCCTCAAATATCTTAAGAAGGGGGGGGGGGGGTTGAATTAAGATATCACAAACTATTTCCCCAATTAAAATTTTATTTCACTTTCTATTCAAGTTATAAATTCTCTTAATAATGAACTTCTTAAATATTAATTCAAATAGAGCAATTTGAATATGAATATAAAACAATAATAAATGAAGGAGTTTAAGGGAAGAGAAAGTGCAAACTCAGATTTATACTAGTTCGGCCACACCCTTGTGCCTACGTTCAGATTTATAGGCCTTTGATAGCCATTCAAGAACCAAAGAAAAAGACGTGACTGTTTAGAATATTTTCTGAAAATCTCCTCTGGTAATCGATTACAGTATATGTGTAATCGATTACAAGCTTTAAAATTTGAATTAAAACGTTCAATAACTGCTGGTAATTGATTACCATATATGTGTAATCGATTACACAGTGCAAATTTTGAATTCAAATTTTAATAGCTGTTGTAAATCAGTTTTGGCCACTGGTAATCGATTACATCCTATGGTAATCGATTACCAGAGAGTAAATCTCTTGAAAAAGACTTTTTAACTTAAATTTCTTAGCCAAACCTTTTGCTTCTTCAATTGGAATTCCCTTCCTATTTAATATACTCTTCCTAAGACTCTAGAAACTGTCTTGATCATCCATCTTGAATATCTTTGATTTCTTTGTCTTGAATAAAGCTTTGAGAAACATGTAACCCTTTGGCAAGCTTTGAGAAACATGTAACCCTTTGGCATCATCAAAACATTCAGCTTGATCCTTTGTCTACAATCTCCCCCTTTTTGATGATGACAATCCTGAAATCAAGACAAGCTATATACAAGATGATAGTACGTTCACACAGCCCATACTCCCCCTATCTTTTGGCATGTATGCCTAAATTTAATGATTTTAATTGATTTCTAACCCAAGTTCTGTTCTCTCCCCCTTTGGCAACATAAAAAAGAACTAAGCAAGACAATCAATAGCGAAAACAAAGCCAAACATTAAACCAAAATAAATCCATACATTGTCATAATCAACCAAAGCAAAGTCGAGAAATATAATAATAGTGTAAGATTATGATAACTAGAGCAACAAAAAGCCAAATACATGGCGATAAAACAAAGTACTAATAATACTTAATCCCTAATAATACGTAGTCATAATAATAACATATAAGCTAAGAGGATGATGGAGGCGGTGGTGGTGGATCAAAGCAAGTACGGATGAAGGAGACATCTTCTTCAACTTTGGTGATCCTTGATTCCATGGCATCGAACCGCATGTCGACTTGCAATTCCATAGCATCAAACTTGTCACCAACAAAAGTCTGCAGACCATCGAACTTGTCCAAAAGCTTTTGAAGAAGAGAGGAGTTGTCTTCAACTGGTAGGTTGCCTTCATCATCAGCGGGTTGAGCACCCTTTTTGACCCAAGAGCCATCATGCTCTTTGCGGTAACCAAAAGAAGCAATCACAGCAGCACCAATTAAAAAGGATCTCTTGATTGGAATGTAAGGTTCAGAATCAAGAGGAATTTGAAAGTGGCAAAAAAAAAGAGTGACAAGGTGTGGATATGGCAAGGGAGCATTTAATCGCAATGCCTTATACATGCGATATCTGACTAAGTGTGCCCAGTCAAGTTGACGCCCGGTATGAAAGGCCCACATGATAACAAGATCTTCCTCAGAAACCTGGGCAAGGTTGGAAGATCGTGGAAGCAAAATACGCACAATTAAATAATGAAGGATGCGGCTTTCAAAAGCCAATGAACCGGCAAGAAGGCGTCCGGTCATATCCGCATGGTTGGTGCAAACCAACTGGCGGGCATCATGTGCAGAGAAATCAAATTTCCAGTCGTCATTCAGTGTACCTTCAAATGGTACACCGTCACTGGACAATTGGGTTAAGTCATGGAAAAGGGATTGGTCAATGACCATATTTATCCCAAAAACCTCAGAAATCAAAGTGTTGTCCTGAATTTCTAGATTACAATAAAAAGCTTTAACTAATTCAGGATAAACAGGCAATTGTAATGACATGAAAGGTATGAGACCTAAGTTCTGAAATGCTTGAATGCAATCAAAACTTTCAGCAGAAAAGAATTCCATATCAATGAACTTAGGGTCGATAATGGAACGAGATGAGAAAAGATTTGAGTACCGTTTCTGCTGTTCTTCGGAATAAAACAATGTGGAAGAGGATAAGGAGGGTGGAATTGGTGTTGTGGATGCGCTGGTGGCTCCGGAACGATGAGCTCTTGAAGCCAAAGCGGAGGCGGATGAACCCTTACGTTTCTTTGATGATTCTGCCATATGATAGAGTTTTTGCAGATTTCAATCGGTGAAATCAAAAGGAAATTGAAAAAGAAGAAGATTGCAAGTTACGGGAGTCGATTTGATGAAGAAATGAGTAAGATAGGAAGGTTTGAAGGTTTGGGAATGGAGGAACGTCGCAAGGGGGAAGAGGCTGCGCATGGGTTTCTGAAAAACGTGATATTTATAGACCAGGACGCATTGTAATCGATTACAAGTAATGGTAATCGATTACAGGTGGAAGCAGCCTACTGGTAATCGATTTCATGAATACTGTAATCGATTACAGGCCATCTGTTCTAGTGTAATCGATTACAGTATTCATGTAATCGATTACCAGAACAAAAAAATAGCCTTTTTCTAAAAGAAAACTTATTTCTAAGTCTAAAAACTTATACTATCTTAAGAGTTAATTATACTAACAAGAAAAGTACACTAAATTAAACAAAAACAAGTGTCATACTTAATCAAAACACAATCAATCAATCATAAACTTTACCTATCCAAATCACTAAGGTCTAAAAGTCCTAATTCTCTTCTTATTGAAAAGAATATATCCTTTGGGAGAGGTTTTGTAAAGATATCAGCAAGCTGATTCTTTGTATCAACAAACTCTAGCAAACAATCTCCCTTTAGAACATGGTCTCTTAGAAAATGGTGCCTAATTTCTATATGTTTCGTTCTAGAATGTTGTACAGAGTTTTTGGATAGATTTATGGCACTAGTGTTATCACACCTAATAGGTATTCGATCAAGAAGGATACCATAGTCAGATAATTGTTGCTTCATCCATAAAATCTGTGCACAACAACTGCCGGCAGAGATATATTCCGCTTCAGCAGTGAATAAAGCAACACTGTTTTGTTTCTTACTATGCCATGAGACAAGAGCGGATCCAATGAATTGACAAGTTCCACTTGTGCTTTTTCTATCAGTTTTAGATCCGGCAAAGTCAGAATCAGAATATCCTATTAAGTTACATGTTGAGTTCTTAGGATACCATAATCCTAAATTGATTGTACCTAATAGATATCTCATGATTCTCTTTACTGCACTCAAATGTGATTGTTTGGGGTCGGATTGAAACCTAGCACACATGCATACACTAAACATAATATCAGGTCTACTAGCAGTTAAATAAAGAAGAGATCCGATCATACCTCGATACTGTTTCATGTCTATAGATTGACCAGATTCATCTTTATCTAAGTAACAGCTAGTGCTCATTGGTGTAGCCATGTGTTTTTCACTTTCCATACCAAATCTTTTGATCAATTCCTCGTAGTACTTGGCTTGATTGATGAATACACCTTCTTGAGTTTGCTTGATTTGTAATCCCAGGAAGTACTTTAGTTCTCCCATCATTGACATTTCAAATTCACTTTGCATATCAAGGGAAAACTCCTTGCACAATGAATCATTAGTAGATCCAAAAATTATATCATCAACATATATTTGAACCAACAAAATATCATTATGCTTTCTCTTTATGAACAATGTGGTATCCACTTTTCCTCTAGAAAATTCTTTTTCTAGGAGAAAACTGCTTAAACGTTCATACCATGCCCTAGGGGCTTGTTTCAAACCATAAAGAGCCTTTCGCAATTTATAAACATGATTTGGTTTATCTGGGATTTCAAAACCTGGGGTTGTTCAACATATACTTCTTGAATTAAGCCATTTAGAAAATCACTTTTAACATCCATTTGATAGAGCTTAAAATTCATTATGGATGCATATGCTAAGAGCATTCTAATGGCTTCTAATCTTGCAACTGGAGCATATGTTTCTTCATAGTCTATTCCATCTTCTTGATTGTACCCTTTTCCTACTAACCTAGCCTTTCTTTTTCAAATCTTAGTTTTGGCAAACCAACAACTAAATCTTTCGATATTAATCTATTTAAGTGTTCCATGTTTATATGTGCAATCCGTTTATGCCACAACCATGGATCATCATCTTTACTGAGAAAACATTGATTACTATCTAGTTTTTGACTTAAGTCTATCATGTAAACATTGTTGACTCTAAACCCTATATGCTTTATATTCGTATCATGTTTATGTTCAATGACACACTTTTGAGGATCAAATGATACCAGATAGCCTTTGTCACATAATTGACTCACACTAAGCAGACTATGTTTAAGACCTTCAACAAGTATAACATTTTCAATGGAGGTTGAGGAATTTGTACCTATTTTTCCAACTCCAAGAATTCTACCTTTGTTGTTGTCACCATAAGTTACATGTCCGCTTTTCTTGGGAGAGATATGTATGAATTTTGATTCGTCTCCCGTCATATGTTTTGAGCATCCGCTATCTATGTACCACTTTTTCCTCAAGGGTTCCTCTTCATCACTTTCATAACTTTTAGCCATAAGGCAGAGGTTTATCTCTTCATTTTCTGAATCTTCAGAAGATTCCATATCATTTTCATCCCATGTAATGTATGCTTTCTTCAATTTCTTTTCATTAATATTTTTTTTTTCAGACTTCTCCATCTTTTTCTTGAAGATGGGACAATCAACCCTCAGATGTCCAGGTTGATTGCACTCAAAGCATTTTAGAGTAGAGGATGAAGTTTTTGTCCTTCTTTTAGATTTAAAATTGGGTCGCTTTTGATTTCCTCTGACTCTCAGGAACTTGTTGAATCTTTTTACAAAAAGACTAATATCTTCATCATTATCCAAGTCAATTGAATCTTCTTTATCACTGTCTTCTTGGATAGCAGATGAGGCTTTAAGAGCGATTCCCTTCTTCTTCTTATCAGTTTCTTCATGTTGATTTAATCTCAATAATTCCATTTCATGCTCCTGCAATTTTCCAAATAACGTAGCAAGAGACATACTAGACAAATCTTGAGATTCTGTAATGGTTGTTACCTTTGGTTGCCATTCTCTATTAAGACATCTTAAAACTTTATTTACTAGATCTTCATTTTGAAAAGTTTTTCCTAGAGATGCAAGATGATTAACTATGTGTGTGAACCTCTTTTGCATGTCTTGTATACTTTCATTTACATTCATCCTAAACAGTTCATATTCACGAGTTAATGTGTTTATCCTAGATCTTTTAACATTTGTTGTGCCTTCATGTGTTACTTGAAGTGTATCCCACATATCCTTAGCACTTTTACAATTTGAAACCCTAAAGTATTCATCTATTCCTAGGGCAGATGTAATAATATTTTTGGCCTTTAAATTATATTGTACTAATCTTCTTTCTTCCTCAGTCCAATCTGCTCTAGGTTTTTCTATTGTTGCACTTTCGGCCACTATAGAGGGAACATAAGGTCCTTGTTCTATTGCTTCCCAAATATTTAAATCTATTGCCTCTATAAAGATTTACATGCGGGTTTTCCAGTAGTGGTAACCCACTCCATTAAAGATGGGAGGTCTATTTATAGAATTTCCCTCGGGAAACAAGTAGTTTGATGAGGCCATAATTCTTGAAGCTTCTAAACTTTAAACAAGAATGAAGCTCTGATACCACTTGTTGGACAAGTGGCCTCAAATATCTTAAGAAGGGGGGGGGGGTTGAATTAAGATATCACAAACTATTTCCCCAATTAAAATTTTATTTCACTTTCTATTCAAGTTATAAATTCTCTTAATAATGAACTTCTTAAATATTAATTCAAGTAGAGAAATTTGAATATGAATATAAAACAATAATAAATGAAGGAGTTTAAGGGAAGACAAAGTGCAAACTCAGATTTATACTGGTTCGGCCACACCCTTGTGCCTACGTCCAATCCCCAAGCAACCCGCTTGAGAGTTCCACTATCTTGTAAATTCCTTTTACAAGTTCTAAACACACAAGGACAATCCTTCCTTTGTGTTTAGAATTCTTTTACAACAAGAGACCCTCGGTCTCTTAATCCCTTTTTCAGAATAAAGAAGAAGAGAAGAAGTAATCTCTCTTGAAAGAGATAGATTGAACAATTTGAGCACTCAAATAATTCCTTATTGAATCACAAGTGTTTTGGCCAAGGAATTTGTAAGAGGATAAAACAATTTTGCTTTTTAAGAGGATAAGATCTTTTTGTTCACAAAAACTCTTAGCAAATTCGTGTCTCAAGTCACATATATATAGGCCTTTGATAGCCATTCAAGAACCAAAGAAAAAGATGTGACTGTTTAGAATATTTTCTGGAAATCTCCTCTGGTAATCGATTACAGTATATGTGTAATCGATTACAAACTTTAAAATTTGAATTAAAACGTTCAATAACTGCTGGTAATTGATTACCATATATGTGTAATCGATTACACAGTGCAAATTTTGAATTCAAATTTTAATAGCTGTTGTAAATCAGTTTTGGCCACTGGTAATCGATTACATCCTCTGGTAATCGATTACCAGAGAGTAAATCTCTTGAAAAAGACTTTTTAACTTAAATTTCTTGGCCAAACCTTTTGCTTCTTCAATTGGAATTCCCTTCCTATTTAATATACTCTTCCTAAGACTCTAGAAACTGTCTTGATCATCCATCTTGAATATCTTTGATTTCTTTGTCTTGAATAAAGCTTTGAGAAACATGTAACCCTTTGGCAATCTTTGAGAAACATGTAACCCTTTGGCATCATCAAAACATTCAGCTTGATCCTTTGTCTACAGAAACAAAGAGACAAGCAATAACCAAAGACCAAAAAATGAAATGAAAGGTAAACCAATAAATTTTAACAAGACAAATTTTCAAGGATTATTCAACAATTAAAGCAATGAAAACCACATAAAAGCATGCTAGGACTCAAAGTGAAACCTAGAATGGCTCTAGAGTAGAGTTAAAAAAACTAAAAAAAAGACTCAAGAAACCTCTAGTTTGGCCACTTGTTTTCACACTACTTTTCAATTGAAATTTCAGATCTAAGATTGGTATAAAATAGGCACCAATTATAGAACGAATTTTGAGCCAAAACAACAAGCACACTTCATTTTCACTTTTTTTTGGACACTGATTTTCTTGTCAAATTGTGGGATTTTTCTTATTTTTTATTTTTATCTAAATAACTGGGTTCTTTCTTCTATTTTTTTCCAGATGTCTAGAAAATTCAGAAAAAATTTCAGCTTCAAATTCGAAGTATTCAAGCCATGGTGGAGTTAAGAACATAGTGTGCCAAAACTGACAACAACCAAAATTTCAACCTAGAAATCAAGAGTAGTGTTTATGTTGCTTAAGGCTTGGATTGTTACAATTTGTGTTTTCTTATGATCAATTGTCTTGAATAACACAATTCAAGAGAGCTTAAGACTTATTTTGATTCACAAATCCAGCCACAACTCAGCACCACAACTCAATTTCTTCATAGGCATCATATAGGAAACTTAGAAAACAAAAAAAAAGTTCAACAACAAGACTACTTCTAGGAATTGGTTTAGAACATATTATGAACTAAATAACATGCATGAGATAGACTCCAAATTCAAATGATAGGCTAAGAATTGCAAGAATACATGAACAAATGTATCTAGAATTCAATCAACAAAATTAAAATTGAACACAAACTCAGAACATAATGTGACAATTATTATGACAAAACATGACTTTAAGACAACATGAATGAAGTGATTTACACTTAGATTTTTCTGTTTTCTTTTCTAATCAATATTTTGAAATAAAATTGACATCTAAAGGTTTATCAGAAGAGGATTATCATTGAAAAATGATAGAACCTAAAATCAACACAAAAACATGATTCAAGAGTAAATCTATAAAATTTGAACCATAGAAATGCAAGAACAAGTGTTGATATAAGATTTAATTAGTTTATTTTTTTGAATCGACTCTAAACAGAACCAAACCATAAAGACAATGGAGGAGATACATGGATAAGAAGATGAAGAACAAGGAATTAAAATGAATTGACAGAACAAAAAGATATAGGAAGCAAAAGAACATCACTTAGATGAAGATGCTCTTGATACCACATGGCGTAGCTCCATGTGGAGCTTGTAGGCCTTTGATCTTCTGCATCAATGGAGTCCTTTTCTTCTTGAAGTTCAATGGAAGTGGAATAGAGAAGGAAGAAAGATGAGAGGAGATGCCACTTCAAGGAAAAGATGAGTCAAGAACAAGCTCACCACCATAGGAAGCCAAGGATAACAACTTGAAGATAGGAGAAGATGAGTGAAGGGAGACCGAGCACAAAATTTTATGCCTCAAATGAGGTTTAAACTTGAAAGTGTAATTCTCAAATGATCAAAGTGTGGAAGCAATGTCTTCCAAGGTTATTTTGATGATGCCAAAGAATCAAGAGTTAAGCAAATTCCAAAGATTCATGACTCAAGTTTCAAGAAACAAGTTTCAAGAATAAAGATTCAAGAATAATCAAGATCAAGATTCAAGACTCAAGATTCAAGAATCAACAAAAGACTCAATCAAGATAAGTACTAAAAAAGTTTTTCAAAACCATTGAGTAGCACAAGAAGTTTTCACAAAATCATCACCAAAGAGTTTTACTCTCTGGTAATCGATTACCAGAAAGAAGTAATCGATTACCAGAAGGAAGTAATCGATTACCAGAAGGAAGTAATCGATTACCAGTGTTTTAAAACGTTAAGATTTCAAATTTCAAGAGTTACAACTTGTGTTTAAACAATTTTAAATCATTTTAAACTTGTGTAATCGATTACACAATACTTGTAATCGATTACTAGAGCTTCTAAACATTTTAATTTTCAAAATTCAAAATAAAGAGTCGCATCTGTTGATGTGTAATCGATTACACCTTAATGGTAATCGATTACCAGTGACTGATTTCGAAAAATACATTTCCAAAAGTCACAATTCTTCAAGTGACTTGTTTCTGAAGATTTTTTCAAAAGTCACAACTTTTTAAGTGACTAGTTTTAAAGAAATTGCCAAGAGTCACAAGCTTTGACTTGAGTCATCAAGAGATTATAAATATGTGACCATAGCATGAGTTTCAATAATCATCAATCATCTTTGAATCATCTATCTTTCAATCTTTTTTCAACATCATCTCTCAAACATCTTTCAATCAATCTTTCAATGTCTTTCTACAGAATTTTCTGATTCATTTCTCTTCATCATTCTAAAAGTTTTTTATCAACACTTTCTCTTCCAAGAAAAGTTCTTTGCTCAAAAACTTGTGCTATTCATCTTTTTCATTCTCTTCTCCCTTTGCCAAAAGAACAAAGGACTAACCGCCTGAATTCTATTGTGTCTCTCTTCTCCCTTACAAAAGATTCAAAGGACTAACCGTCTGAGAATTCTTTTGATTCTTCCATTCCCCTTAAGCAAAAGATTTCAAAGGACTAACTGCCTGAGATATCTTTTGTTTCCCCTTACAAAGATTCAATGGACTAACCACCTGAGAATTCTTTGTCCCAACACATTGGAGGGTACATCCTTTGTGGTACAAGTAGAGGGTACATCTACTTGGGGATTGTTATACTGAGAACAAGAGAGGCCTCTTGTGGATCAGTTCAAGTGGAGGGTACATTCACTTGGTTTTTCAAAGAGAACAAGGAAGGGTACATCCCTTGTGGATCTTTGGCTTGTAAAGGATTTTACAAGGTTGAAAGAAATCTCAAGAACCGCAGGTTGCTTAGGGAGTTGATGCAGGCACGGTTTGTGGCCAAACCAGTATAAATCTTGTGTTTATCTTCTTCTTCCCTACACTCTTTAATTTCCGCTGTGTAAAAGCCTATTTGAATCTAGTAACATTAAGAAGGATAGATTTTTAATTAGTCAAGACACGTTCATAATTAATTCAACCCCCCTTCTTAATTATTTCGAGGCCACTTGATCCAACACAAAGTTCAAAAAATGCACACACATGGCCTCTATTTAAAGCCCTTGGGGGTAGGATTGCATCTCTAGCCCAATCTTCTTGGAGTCTTCTATCCAATGCCCTTTGGGGGTAGGATTGCATCAATGACTGATTTATTCAAGAGTCTCTACTTTAATCGATTACTTCTCTTTCTTTAAGTAGTTTAGATGTGAACATGAACACTTTAATCTATTACTTTGAGTATCTAAACAATTACATTGTTCTTGAGTTGTTTCCAGGAGTTTGGAAGAACAATTTAATTGATTAAAAAGATAATCTAATTTATTAGTTCATTGAATTAATTGATTACCTTATAGATTTAATCGATTACCGGCGGTTATAATTGTTTTCTCTATAAATAACCAGCTTGTGTTCTCTTCAATCTAATCTCGAAAATAACACAATAAGCCTTTGAATGAGCTAAGATAAAGTGTTGTTACTAGTTAAAGAAAGAAGAGAAGAAAAGTGCTTAGATGAAGTAACTCACACCTTCAAATCTTTTGATTGTGAAGATCTTTTGTGATAAGTGAGTTGTGTCACTTTCTTGAGTTCAAGAAGAACACCTTTCCAGTCAAGCAAGGTTTTATGAAAATGATTGATCAAGTTGTGTCTATCTTTACTCTTGGTTTTCGTGTATGGTTTTACACATTTTTTGTTTGTGCATGAATCACTTAGGGCATGCTAGAATAGGTGTTTCTAGTTTGGGCTAAGAGTAGGGTTCTCTTAGGCTCTTATTCACAAGGGACCCTAGTGTTGGGTGCCTAAGTCTTTTTTCTGGGGTTGGAACTATAGATTGGTTGTGATTGCTTGCAAGGATTCTTTATGCATAGTCAAAATTTAATTTTGGTTTTGGATTAAGATAACTGGATTAGCTTCTCTAGTGATAGAGAGTGAACTAGTATAAAAGGTTGTGTATCTGTTCTCTTAATATGATCTTTATCTCTCATTCAAATATTAATCAGATTTCAAAAAGGTTCGAGATATATCTTTGTGAAAGAAAGAACTTTAATGAAGGATCTTGTACAAAGGGTGGATTGATTAAGTATTGATTGTGTTCGATTTATGAAAAGTTTTGTGATATGATCCGTACAAAAGAAGTTTTTGTAAATCTAGTTTTAAAAGTTCATTTTGTTTTGAGAACCAATCCCCCCCCCCCTTGGTTTGTTGAGTACCATCATCTTTTTCAACTCAGACCTTATCTCAGAATCCTATTAACTGCATTAACATGAGATACCTTTAGACAAGATTGTAATCTTACACAAAGACAAACAGGAAAAACATTATCTGGTATACCAAATGTTAAATATAATAAGGAACCAATCATATCTTATACCAAGCTCTTGGTGCTTGTTTAAGCCAATACAAAGCTTTCACGAGCTTGTACACACACTGAGGTTTCTGCTTATCTTCAAATCCAGGTGGTTGATTCACATACACCTTATCATTAATGAATCCATTTAGAAAAACACTCTTGACATCCATCTAATACAACTTTATTCTTGAGTGCAGCATAGGCTGTCAGTATTCTGATGGCTTCAAGTATTGCTACTGGAGCAAAAGTTTTTTCATAATCAATCTCTTCCTGTTGATTGTTCCCTTAGCAAATCAATTTATCTTTGTCTTTGACTACTTCTCATTCTTCATTAATCTTGTTTTGGAACTGTCATACCCTAATTTCATCCGAGAACTATTGCTTGATGGCATGCAACCTTTGATTGACCGCTTCAAGGTACTTGGCACCCTTTGTTGCACAATATGTGAAGTCTCGAGACGTGCCAGAAATCAAAAGGAAGCGTTGTTACGCAATCCGTGAAATTCCGTAACATGACGGAAATCAAAAGGAAGCGTTGTTACGCAATCCGTGAGTTTCCGTAACTCTTCGAAAGCTAAAAAATGAGTAATTCTTTGATCCGTAAGGTTTCGTAACCTTACGAAAAGAAAACAAGTATCGTTACGAAATTTGTAAAGTTTCGTGACGTTACGGAAAAAGAATCACCAAAAAAAGCAAAGGGGTGTATTTAGTAAAATGGGGGTGCAAATAGTAATTATCGAATCTGGGCCCTTCTAGAGGTTTCTGGGCAATTTCTTGCTTAAGGTGGAAGCAACCTAGCTCGCCTGGGCGAGCTAGGTGGCAACCACCTCCCTCGTTTTGTTAAAAGATGGGCTTCCGGAACTTCCGGGACACCCGTAATGCTTCCGTAAAATTCCCATAACTCTAAATAAGCATATTTCACTTAATATGGGTGAAAAGGAATAGAAAAAAGAAGAAAATCAAGTCCTATAGGCTTCCGTAACTTTTCCGTGAAATTACGAAAGAAGGGGTGAACTTATCAAAAATGGGGGTGCAAATAGCTATTTTGATATTTTGAAATTGGGCCTTCTAGAGTATTTTCGAAGCTGGATTGCTTTTGGAAGAAGCAGCGAGCTGGGCGGCAACCTCCTCCCCTTTTTCCTATAAATAGGCTGAAGGGGGCTGATCTAAGGGTCCTGGATCCCCCTGCTGATGTATTTCAGCTGTTTTGGGTGAAAAAAATTGTTTCCGTGAACAAAATCCAAGCCGAGGTGCTTCCGTAACGCTTCCGAGATGTTTCCGTAAGCAAATCCGTGAAGGTTTTCCTCCGTTATTCGCCGTTCTTCATCCGTTCTTCGTTCTTCAACGGGTAAGTTGCCAAATCCGAGACTTTTAATTCATTTCTTTTTTCTTGGCTTTCATTTTTATTTCGTTCAATTTCGGTTTCTTTTCTTCCGTTTTTGACGAGCTTTAACCAATTGTTTAAGCCGTTTTCTCGCTTAATCAAAAAATAAAATAAATTTCCACCGATCATTTGAATTGTGATATCCGTTAATTTCTGTTAAAATGAAATTCGACCGTTCGGTCATGCCGTAACCACGTTGAAAACCAAAAAGAGGTAAAATAATAATATAATAATCAAAAAATACCTTTTAGTAAAATAAAGCAAAAAAATCAATGGGACGTTTCTCTTTGGGATTTCTCTTTCTTAATTGAATTGACTAATAACTAAAGTGAAACTAAGGCTAAAATCAACCCGCAAAGTCAAGCTCGTCCACAAAAAATCACTAAAAAAGGGATTTGAAAAGTTCAGTATCTCAATTTTTCTTACCAAGTAAATGGATCATTTTTAAGGTCCAACGCCTTAAAATGATCACCTTCCAAGTAAAAAGAATCGCTTGATTCACCCTTGAAAGAACTGCGTAGGTTTGATTTCCTCTTCAATGGAGGGTATGTAGGAGCAAGACCCCGCTTTTGTCCACCTCAAAAATAAAAAAGAAATAAAAGTTAAGGTAACACAATTTCACACAATTCTAAAAATAAGGCTGTTGTCCTTTGAGACAAACGTGAGAGGTGCTAATACCTTCCTCAAACGTAAATACAACTCCCGAACTTGGAATATTCTTTATGACTGGTTTCCTTCAAATTTTTCGACGTTTTCCACAAATAAACGTTGGTGGCGACTCCGCGCATCTTTCCTCCTTTGGAAAGCTCACCCGAGAGCCTCGCCTCGCTCGCCCGCAAAAGTGCAAGTTGCGACAGTTGGCGACTCCACTGGGGACTGTTTTTTGTGAGTTAGGCCTATTTTAAGGAATTGTGGAATTGTGAAACTTTGTGTGTGCATTTGTTGAACTGTGTAAAATGTAATAATTGCTGTCTTTTCCACATTTTTACACTGCATTCTAAGCACCCACGGGTTTGAGTAAAAAAGGGGCCCTATACCCGGGTCCATGGGAATTTAAGGAGTGGAGGTGAATCTATGGTCATGCTAGGTCTCCGACTTGCTTGATAATAGTGAAACCTCGTCTAGAGCTTTCTCTCTTTATAATGTGTTGTCGCTGGTATTCCATACCGCCACAATATTATTATCTTGAGTGATGATACCTCTAGAAAACAGCCATGTGAGATATGGATCGTTGGGAGTAGTTATTAGAGACCCCTAGATATTATCCTATAGGTCCCTAAAATAGGGGCACGAAGCGAACACGCTGCGTGCCTTTTAAACACTGTCATGCATATAACCTAAATGTCATGTACGCCTTTGTTGTATGATTATTTGAGGATATTGCCATGCTATGTAAATCCCCTGTTGCGCTTTTGCACATCTGCATCATGCCGTCACACATGCGTTGTATGTGGGTCTCGTCTTTTGTTGTGGGAAGTCGGAAGATCCATATCGTCTTCTTAACTGCACACATGGGGCACTGCGCCCCCAAATGTGCAAGTAAGGAGAGATGATTTTTCGGGCTCTCATGTCCATAAATGCATTCATATCATGCATCGCATAAACATCTCTTCAGCATCATAATGAACATATCGTTCCTGCATTTGTCCGTTATCACATTCCAGCCTCACATTTTGCATGAGTCATTGCATCATCATGCATATGCGTTCAACATACTTTTTGTTCTACATGTTTGCTCATACATGATCCTTGTGTTTTCCTCTACAAAACAAAAACAAAAAAAAAGGGAAGCATGAAAATTCATGATGCATTCTTAGTTGCATGTGTTAGGTACCATGAGCCAACCATGTTGGGATCATAAACCCATTTCTAAAATAAATAAAAAAACACAAACAACAAAAAAAAATGATTGAGCATGGTACCTAATGCGTGGTTAACTAAGAAAGGATGTCTCTTTCGGCATCTCAATCTCATAATTACATTTTCCATGCATAGCATGCGTATTCCCGAGTCTTTCATCCCTATGAAATGTTGTTGAAGTATTGGCGATCAAAATTGCCATTCCCTGGGTTATGGGGTTGAACCAAGCTCGTGCTTTTACGAAAAGGTTCATCGAGTCAAGTTGAAGTAAGGAAGTAACCATCTTGCAAAATTGGGGCAAAAGATGGATCGTGTTACATCATTGCTTCGTCTACTGCCAAACACGTTTAGGATTGTTGATATCCTTGTTACTTCTAGCTTCACCTTGACAAAGATGTCATGGACCATGTTGAAAATCTAAATTGATTCAACCCCATGTCCTGCGTAAAAATTCGCAATACTTCAACTATGCATCATTCGCATACATCCATGCTTTTCATTGGTTGCATTGCTCATTACATTCTTTCCTCGAAAAATAAAATAAAATAAAATGAACTTAATCATTGTTATAAAAAAAACATGCTTTACGGTGCCCTCACCGAACTTGTGCTAGAGCTAGAGTAATGGGTGAAGTAGAGGAGGTACAAGAGAAGATGAAGGCCGACGTGGAGGCCATGAAAGAGCAAATGGCCACGATGATGGAGGCCATGATGATCATGAAGAAGATAATGGAAGCCAGTGCGGTTGCAGTTGCCGCTACCAGCACTGTTGCTATGGTGAACCCGATGCCCCCATCTGGCCTCAACCAAATGAATCATCCAACCTCAGCTATGGTAGGCAAAGATTTGGGAAGTACGAGCGGCCCCCATGATGTGCAAATTCAAAACGAGCACGCCTTCCCGCCATATGGCTTGCCTCTCAACTATACGCCACCCAATGTGGCGTACACTCCCAATAAGAATATCAATAACTCCACTCCTATACCCATTGAGAGCCAACAATCCCAAACTGATCATGCACATGTCTCTTAAACCGTGGGGGAGACACATGAAATTCCCCACCACAATCTAGCCAACTTCGAGCCTTGCCTCGGATATGCCACTGAAGGGCAAGCAGTTGGTGGTATACCCCTACAAAACCCTTTGGAGGGCCCTCAGTATCATCCCCAGCTACACCTCTTGCATTCCACAACAAGTAAAAACCCTCATGCTATGGCAGAAATGGGAAAGTTGGATCATCTAGAGGAAAGGCTCAGGGCCATTGAAGGAGGTGAAGATTATGCCTTTGCTAACCTAGAAGAGTTGTTCCTAGTACCCAATATCATCACCCCTCCTAAGTTCAAGGTGCTGGACTTTGACAAGTACAAGGGGACTACTTTCCCCAAGAACCATCTAAAGATGTATTATCAGAAGATGGGGGCATACGCAAAAGATGAGGAATTGCTGATACATTCCTTCCAAGAAAGTCTTACTTGGGTAGCTGTTACCTGGTACACTAACTTGGAACCTTCCCGAGTCCATTCTTGGAAGGACCTAGTGGTTGCCTTCATTAGGCAGTGCCAGTATAATGTGCAAAAAGGGGGCACGAATCCTTCAAAAGAATACGCCCAAAGGTGGAGAGACCTGGCAGCTCAAGTGGCACCTCAATGACGGAGAAAAAATTATGACAATGATAGTAGACACATTACCAGTATTCTACTATGAAAAGATGGTGGGCTACACACCTTCACACCTTCAAGCTTTGATGATATGGTCTTCATCGACGAAAGGATCAAAGTGGGTCTAAAAAGAGGCAAATATGATCATCATACTTTGATAAATGCCAAAAAAAAAACTAGGGCAAATGGAGAGGGTGAGAATGAGGGAGAAGCCCATGCTGTGACTGCCATTCCTATACAACCATGTTTCCCACCAACCCAAAAATGTCATTACTTAGCCAATAACAAACCTTCTCCTTACCCACCGCCCAGTTATCCACAAAGGCAATCCCTAAATCAACCACAAAGTCTGTCTACCGCACTTCCAATGACGAACACCACCTTTAGCACAAACCAAAAACACCAACCAAGAAATGAATTTTGCAGCGAGAAAGCCTGTAGAATTCACCCCAATTCCAGTGTCCTATGCTGACTTGCTCCCATATCTACTTGATAATTCAATGGTAGCCATAACCCTAGCCAAGGTTCATTAACCTCCATTTCTCTGAGAATACGACTCGAACGCAACATGTGCTTGTCACGGAGAAGCCCCAGGGCGTTCCATTGAGCATTGTAGGGCTCTGAAGCGTAAGGTGCAAGGTCTAATTGATGCGGGCTGGCTGAAATTTGAGGAGAATCGCGTGTAAATCCTGACATTGACAGGAGATGCCACACATGGGGCAATTTTGAAAGCTGTTGCTAGATGTCTCTAATGACTCATCAAGATTTTCAAGTTTGTACCATTATTGTAAACCACAGTTACAATGCTAAATGAAATGGATAAAGTTGATATCTTTGTCCCTCATCCTCTCACAAACGCATCTTTGCTTATTCAACTTTCACCGGAATGTGGGTGCAAGCCATTGGTCTGTTTGCTCAAGCGACCTGTGCTCTTGAGTTTGGACTTCCAAGACCGTTCAATCAGAGATTACTCGTCTTGCACGTTGGTGGGGGTGCCGTAAAACGACGAGTACAGTTCAAAACAAATAAGTTTCAAAATAAAAATAAAAAAAAGAGTTCAAAAAGAAAAAAAAAAGCATTTGATTGACTGTGTTTTCCAGACGTTCATGTGACCTCATTTTATCATTCCGGAAAGTTTGTCTTTTAGATAGAAGTGAGTTATCAAGAATAGGATGTTGGACAAATGGCCTCAGTTACCTTAAGAAAAAGGGGGATTGAATTAAGATACGAAGACTATTCCCCAATTAAACTTTCACTCTCTCTTTTCGGATTAACAATGCACCCTTAACATGAATTACTCAAAAGACAATACAAAATAAACTTCTTTAAAGCAAAAGATAAATAGCAATAAATAAAAGAAGTTTAAGGGAAGAGAGGAATGCAAACTTGATTTATACTGGTTCGGCCACTTCCCGTGCCTACGTCCAGTCCTCAAGCAACCCACTTGAGATTTTCCACTCTCTTTGTAAAACTCCTTTTACAAAGTCTGAACCACACAGGGACAACCCTTCCCTTGTGTTCAGGAATCCTCTACAACAAAAGACCCACGGTCTCTTAATCCCTTTTCAGAAATAAGAGGAAGAGAAGAAGAGATCTCTCTTAAAAGAGATAGATTGTACAATGAAGATCAATCAAAGTTCCTTATTAAATATGCAAGTGGTTGACCAAGGAATCTTTTTGAGAGGATAAGACATTTCAGTTCAGAAAAACTCTTAATCTTTTGAGAGGATAAAACTTTTTGGGCAATAAAAACTCTCTTTAAATTCGTGTTTCCAAGTCACATATAAATAGACCTTTGATGGCCATTCATAAACCATTTGAATAGATGTGACTCTTGGAAATTATATTCTGAAAATCCCCTCTGGTAATCAATTACAAGACTTGTGTAATTGATTACAGGTTTTAAATATTTGAATTAAAACGTTCAATAAACTGCTGGTAATCAATTACCATCCATGTTTAATCAATTACACGTTATAAATTTTGAATTCAAATTTCTGGTGACTGTTATAAACATTTTCAGCTGCTGGTAATCAATTACCAGAGAGCAAATCTCAATTTGAAATGATAGAATTCTTTGGTCAAACCTTTTGTTTTTTCAATTTGGAAACTTCTTCCTAAAGATTCTAGAGATCAACTTGATCATATCTTGATTTTCTTGGATTCTTGTCTTGAATAAAACTTAGAAGCACTTGATCCTTTAGCATCATCAAGACATCAAAACATCTTGCTTCTACATAGGAGTCATTTGACTTAATCCATCAACTGAAATATCCTTCAACTATTTCTCGTCCTTGGAAAATTCTTTTTTCAAGAATCAACTGCTTCTTTCATTCTTCCTCACTACGAGGTTGTGAAAACAAGACAACAATTGGTACCTCTAAGCCCTACACTGGGGCAATGAAAGGCACCATGCATAAACCTCAAACGAACCTAGGGGCAGGTTAGAAGTTCTCACCCAATAGGTTCCTTGCTACAAGGTCATGACGAAAGACAACGATTGTACCTCAAAGCCTTACACTGGGGCAATGAGGGCATCGTGCATGAGCCTCAAGTGAACATAGGGGCAGATCAAAAGTTCTCACCCGTCGATGTTTTTAAACAACAAAAAAAAGGGGGGGAGACAAACCCTGGAATTTCAATAGATTTATTAAACGTCAAATGGCTCCATTGCCGTCACTCCACAATGGTCAAGTGACTAAATCAAACAGAACATACACTCTGAGGGAGTTCCCGGAGAGATTTGCAAAAGATAGGATAAGGTTGCATGAATTATCACCTTTTTCAAAAGGACAATCAATTTGTGTTTTCCAAAAAAATTAAATCAAAATCAAAATCACAAAATAGGGAAAGAATGTCATGAACATTGTACAACTTTCCATTGCATTGCATTGTTTCATATGAGGTCAGCATTACCAAGTTTCACGACAAAGGTTGCATGCGTCTGCATCCCTAAAAATCATGTTAACTGCATAGATTTCCTACATCTCGTGTCCAATCTTTTGGATGACTAGCCCTCTCGATGAGTCGATCTCTTGCTTTCTCATAAAGGTGGACCCTGTAGAAGTAAATGACTTTGGTGTTTTGATGATGATCATGATGATTTGATGCAAATGATGCAAATGCGCTTTTCAAGTTTAAATTCAAGACAATGATTCAAGAATACAAGCCACAACATCAAGATGATCACTAGTATTTTAGGAAAGGAATTCCTAATTGATATAGCAAAAGGTTTGGCCAAGTAATTTAAGTTAAAAAGTGTTTTTCAAGGGATTTACTCTCTGGTAATTGATTACCAGAGGATGTAATCGATTACCCGTGGCCAAAAATGTTTACAACAGCTATTAAAAATTTGAATTCAAATTTTAGACTGTGTAATCGATTACACAATATTGGTAATCGATTACCAGCAGTTAATAAACATTTTAATTCAAATTTTAAAACCTGTAATTGATTACACAAAACCTGTAATCGATTACCAGAGGAGATTTTCAGAAAATAACTTCTAAGAGTCACATCTATTCAAAGGTTTATGAATGGCCATCAAAGGTCTATTTATATGTGACTTGGAAACACAAATTGAGAGAGAGTTTTCATTGCCCAAAATTTTTTTTATCCTCTCAAAAGATTAAGAGAGTTTTTCTGAATTGAAATGTCTTATCCTCTCAAAAATTCCTTGGTCAAACACTTGTATATTGATGAGGACATGACCAAGAGCAAGGGCAAGGATCCACTTGAAGGACTTGGAGGACCTATGACAAGGGCTAGAGCAAGGAAATCCAAGGAAGCTCTTCAACAAGTGCTGTCCATACTGTTTGAATACAAGCCCAAGTTTCAAGGAGAAAAGTCCAAGGTTGTGAGTTGTATCATGGCCCAAATGGAGGAGGACTAAATGACACCACTTTGTTTCAATTTTAGAGTGTTTAGTTTGTCTAAATAATGGCCCAATCCTTGTAAAGTTGGCTGACCAAAAATATGTTTTGGGTTAATCAACTAAAAGGGCTTTAGTTAGGTTTAGTTCAAGTTGTAATAAGGGCCCAATTGGCAACCTAGGCATCAGCCTTTTGGGAGACCAAATGGTGGCTGACTTGTTGGCTGTTGGGGGTGACTTTTGGTTGCCACAATTTCAGTTACACTCAGCCATTAAGTTTTTTTAATTCCCTAGGTTAATGGCATTAAGTTATTTTAATTCTAGGTTAGTGGGTCATTACTAAAATCTGCTGTAAAGCTTCTATATAAGCTGAACCATTTTATCAATAAACACAAGTTGAGTTTTATTCAGAAAATTAGAGTTTATCTCTTTTATCTTAGTGAGAGTGATTCTCCTAAATTCTTGAGTGATTCAAGAACACCTTGGCTGTATCAAAGGACTTTCACAACCTTTGTGTGTTGCCCTCGCTGGAAAGAGTGATTCTTTCCTTCCTATCATCTCCACCCTTGTTCTTTCAAACCACAATTCCAGAAAATCCACCTCTGCCCAAAATTATCTCGTGACCATAACTCCCATTTCACACACTCAAATTAAGTGATTCTTGAGCCTAAATTGAATTTCAAAACGAGACCTTTCACCTCGTTTTGGAATCACCTCATTTGGAGCCCTGTAGCTTCCGTTATTGCCATTTCTATATTTCTGTCCAGCCACCACTTAACCTACGTTTTACCATCCCATTCATCCATTTTATGCCAGAAACCACCTTATTAAGACCCACGAGATTAACCACCTTATTTTCCATCCTTTCCTTAATCAATTTCCGCATTTTCCATCAAGGTTTAATCCTAGACGATCCTAAGTCAGCCCTTGTGCCATGAGGGTTCATATCATATATTCAATAAGGAATTGTGATTGATCTTCATTGTACAATCTATCTCTTTCAAGAGAGATTTCTTCTTCTCTTCTTCTCACTTCTGAAAAGGGATTAAGAGACCGAGGGTCTCTTGTTGTAAAGGATTCCTAAACACAAGGGAAGGGTTGTCCCTGTGTGGTTCAGACTTTGTAAAAGGAGTTTTACAAAGAGAGTGGAAAATCTCAAGTGGGTTGCTTGAGGACTGGACGTAGGCACGGGAAGTGGCCGAACCAGTATAAATCAAGTTTGCATTTCTCTCTTCCCTTAAACTTCTTTTATTTATTGCTATTTATCTTTGGCTTGAAAGAAGTTTATTTTGAATTGTCTTTTGAGTAATTCATGTTAAGGGTGCATTGTTAATCTAAAAAGAGAGAGAGAAATTTTAATTGGGGAATAGTTCTTGTTATCTTAATTCAACCCCCCCTTCTTAAGATAACTGAGGTCATTTGTCTAATAAGTGGTATCAGAGCAGGATTCTTGTATAAAGTTTAAAAACTTCAAGAATAGATATGGCCTCATCCAACTTTCCATTTCTTGAGGGAAATTCTATTAATAGGCCGCTTATGTTCAATGGCGAGGGTTATCACTATTGGAAAACCCGAATGCAGATCCTTATTGAAGCCATAGATTTAAATATATGGGAAGCCATAGAAGTTGGTCCTTTTATTCCTACAAAGGTAGTGGGAAATGCAAATATAGAAAAACCAAGAGAAGAATGGAATGATGATGAAAGAAGAAAGGTTCAATACAATTTAAAGGCCAAAAATATAATCACTTCTGCATTAGGCATGGATGAATTTTTTAGAGTCTCAAATTGTAAAAATGCAAAAGAAATGTGGGATACATTGCAAGCAACCTATGAAGGCACAACTGATGTCAAGAGATCTAGAATAAACACTCTCACACATGAATATGAACTATTCAGAATGTTTCAATATGAGAACATAGAAGATATGCAGAAGAGATTTACTCGAATAGTTAATCATCTTGCATCATTGGGAAAAATATTTCCTAATGAAGATCCTACTAACAAAGTGTTGAGATGTTTAAGCAGGCAATGACAACCAAAAGTAACAGCAATTGTAGAATCAAGAGATCTCACTAATATGTCTCTTGCCACTCTCTTTGGAAAACTTCAAGAACATGAAATGGAACTTATGAGACTCCATCAACATGAAGAGAATGATATAAATAGAAAAAGAATAGCACTCAGAGCCTCATCATCTTTTATTCAAGAAGAAAGTGACAAAGAGGACTTGACTGAAATAAAAGAAGATGATGATGATTTCATATTCTTTGTGAAAAGGTTCAATAATTTTTTGAGAAGCAAAAGAAATAAAAGGGAATCAAACATCAATACAAAGAAGAAAGAAGAAGACTCCTTCTTAGCCTCAACATGCTATGAAAGCATTCAACCTGGGCACATGAGATTCGATTATCTTGTCTTTGAAAGAAGAATTGAAAAATCCGACAAGAGGAATCTCAAAGAAAAGAAATAAAAGAAAGCATAAATCACTTGGGAAGAAAATCACAAAAATTCTTCAAGTGATTCAGAAAAATAAAAACATAAATCTGGGTATCATGATGAAAGACTATGAAAACAGAGAAGAGCAAAAGCAATACATTGATAGCAATTTCTCCAAACACATGGCATGCATCAAAGTTTATTCATATTTCTCCCCAAGATAAATGGATATGTGATTTATGGAGACAACAAACAAAGGTCACTTGATCAACAAGCCCAACAAGTAATATCAAATGATACCAACAGGTCACTTGTCTTTAATTGATTACTTTGATGATTTTTGTCTATGATTATTAACTTTTGATTGAGTTTTGATGCTTGTTTACTGCTTAAATATGTGATTGTCTTTGATAATTGTTTTTTATTATGTTTTGATGATTTCTTTTGTTTGATTGTGTTTGGTTGTAAGTATTTAATTATATTTGATTGGTGTGTGTAAATTGTTTGATTAATACTTGTTTGAATTAAATACATATTAGTGATGATGATTGATAGTGTTAGATGTATTTAGCATAGACATAGGTAATCTCTAGAGGAACTAGCCTAGTTTATGCTCTAGTAATCAATTACCATCCAGTGTAATCGATTACACAAGAACAGGCAGCCTGTAATCGATTACAACATCCTGTAATCGATTACCAGAAGGCTTATTACTCCTGTAATCGATTACCAAGCCTTGTAATCGATTACAACTCGTCCTCGTCTATAAATACCTACGAAACCAGTGTTGCTGCGCAGCCAAAGCTTCTCTTCGTGCCTCCTCCATCCCTAAGTCTTCAAACCTTCATATCTTCCTCAAATCTTCACCAAAACACGTCCCGTAAAGCCCAATCTTCCTCTTTTTCACTCCTCTTTCACTTCCACCGATTGAAATTCACTAAAACTTCATCAAATGGCAGAACCATCGAAGAAGAGAAAGGGATCATCCTCCACCGCCGCTGCTGCTGCCCATCGTCGCCACGGACCATCCGAAGCACCCATAACACCTATTCATCCCTCTTTGTCATCTCCAAGATCATCCACTTTGTTTTCATCCGATGATCAGCGTCTATGCTACCTTTCTCAATTTTCTTCTAGGATCATCTTAGACCCTAAGTACCTAGACGTAGATTTCTTTAATGATGAAACGTTTAATTGCTATCAAGTGTTTCAAAATTCTGGCTTGGTTGAATTCATGTCTTTAAAATTGCCACATTATCCTGAACTTGTCAAGGTCTTCTACTGCAATTTAAAAATTCAGGATGGCATTATTTCTTCTGAGGTGCATGGTATTCCCATGATCATTGATCGGTCATTGTTCTTTTCTTTAACTCATTTACCCAGTCAAGGTGCACCTTTTGAGGGCACCATTGTTGATGACTGGAAATTTGATTATTCTAGTCATGATGCTCGCCGTATGGTCTGCAATGACCAGGTTGAAATGACCGGTAGATTGTTGGCCAGGTCATTGACATTTGATAATCGCATCATGCACTATATAATTGTTAGAATTTTGCTTCCCCGGTCTTCAAATTTGGCACAAGCCTCTAAGGAGGATTTGATTCTAATGTGGGCTTTCCTTACCGGTCGTCAGATCGAATGGGCTCACTTGGTTCGGTACCGAATGCATAAGGCATTACGGGCCAATGCACCTCTCCCTTACCCTCAATTGATAACTCTGTTTTTGCGTCATTTTCAAATTCCGCTTGATGATGAACCATTTGTTCAAGTCAAGCGTTCCTTTGCTATCGGTGCTGGTGCAGTGACTTCTTTTGGATACCGTAAGGATCGGAATGGTCAATGGCTGAAGAAAGATGCACTTCCTCCTCAAGATGAGCGTACTCCTTCTCCTCCTCCTCAGCGAGATGATTCAGCCCTCATGACTGAAGTTCTTTCCGAGTTACGGGGTCTTCGTTCTTATGTTGGTGAACGTTTCGACTCACTGGATACTCATTTTGCCGGAATGGATATCCGTCTCACACAGCTTGAAGAAGATGTGGGTTACATTCGTCAGAGTTTCGATCTTCCACCACCACCTCCACCTTCTTAGAATTTAGTTTATAATTCTATGTTTCTTATAAGCCGTGTATTTTGGCTATGATATTTACATTATTGTTTTCAGTACTTTATTTATCTTTTAGTATTTGGGTTTTAGACTTTTATGCTTTAACTCTATGTGTTTTTGAATTATGAACTGATTAGATTCTGTTTTGGTTATGTCTTATTTATGATTTTGGTTGGTTCTGACTTATAATTTGTCATTGATCTTTGTCCACTTCATTATTATATCTGTTTTGATTCCCACGTATTTTGGCTTTTTGATGTTGCCAAAGGGGAGAAAAATGGGGTGTAGAGAAGCTTAGAAAAAGCTTAGAAATCAAGTGATCATCAATTCCAAAACATAGGGGGAGTGAACACCAATTTTATACATATACATTGCTTGCTTGTATCTTGATTTCAGGACTTATATTGTCATCATCAAAAAGGGGGAGATTGTAGAAGTAAATGACTTTGGTGTTTTGATGATGATTTGATGCAAATGATGCAAATGCGCTTTTCAAGTTTAAATTCAAGACAATGATTCAAGAATACAAGCCACAACATCAAGATGATCACTAGTATTTTAGGAAAGGAATTCCTAATTGATATAGCAAAAGGTTTGGCCAAGTAATTTAAGTTAAAAAGAGTTTTTCAAGAGATTTACTCTCTGGTAATCGATTACCAGAGGATGTAATCAATTACCAGTGGCCAAAAATGTTTACAACAGCTATTAAAAATTTGAATTCAAATTTTAGACTGTGTAATCGATTACACAATATTGGTAATCGATTACCAGTAGTTAATAAACGTTTTAATTCAAATTTTAAAACCTGTAATCGATTACCAGAGGAGATTTTCAGAAAATAACTTCTAAGAGTCACATCTATTCAAATGGTTTATGAATGGCCATCAAAGGTCTATTTATATGTGACTTGGAAACACGAATTGAGAGATAGTTTTCATTTCCCAAAAAAAGTTTTATCCTCTCAAAAGATTAAGAGAGTTTTTCTGAATTGAAATGTCTTATCCTCTCAAAAATTCCTTGGTCAAACACTTGTATATTCAATAAGGAATTGTGATTGATCTTTGTTGTACAATCTATCTCTTTCAAGAGAGATTTCTTCTTCTCTTCTTCTTACTTCTGAAAAGAGATTAAGAGAGTGGAAAATCTCAAGGGAAGGGTTGTCCCTGTGTGGTTCAAACTTAGTAAAAGGAGTTTTACAAAGAGAGTGGAAAATCTCAAGTGGGTTGCTTGAGGACTGGACGTAGGCATGGGAAGTGGCCGAACCAGTATAAATCAAGTTTGCATTTCTCTCTTCCCTTAAACTTCTTTTATTTATTGCTATTTATCTTTGGCTTGAAAGAAGTTTATTTTGAATTGTCTTTTGAGTAATTCATGTTAAGGGTCAATTGTTAATCTAAAAAGAGAGAGTAAAATTTTAATTGGGGAATAGTTCTTGTTATCTTAATTCAACCCCCCTTCTTAAGATAACTGAGGTCATTTGTCTAACAGACCCTCGGGTACTAGTACCTATCACCTTTAGAGGACTATATGTCCTCGCCATCAGAGGACTGCACATCCTCGCCTGCAGAGGGCTGCACGCCCTCGCCTTTAGGGGGCTACGCGTCCTCATTTTCAGTGTGCTCCATATCCACACCTTAAGAGAATATAAGGTCCTTTGCCCTTAGATGCTTAACCGAGACTTGCACTCCCGGTTAAGGGGCCAGTAGTTTCCTTTTATCAGTTCCTGGGCCACCCCCTGATATTGGAGGGCGACCAACTGTGCAAGCACATCCAGAGAGGGAGGCTATCACGCATCTACTATGCATACCGGGGCAAGATTTCACTCGTGCCGCTGCAAAAAGACGAGTGCGGATCATGTGCACCAACATGACCACTCTTACATGGATATGGATGACGTTGCTACTTAGCAACATTCTGCCCAACGACCACAATGCCAATCTCCCCCTGCAGATGTATCAGTTGGTCTGTGCCGTCATGACATAGGTAAGTATGCACATGGCTCAATTGATTTCTGATGTCATCTATTGTTTGCAGGGATCGTGCCCACAAGACGCCCAGTGGACCCGAAGAAGTCCAACAGGGCCCTGGGGTTTCCAGCTCTGGTTACGGGCCTCTGTCAGTCCTACAGGGTGCCCATCCCCCAGCGAGGTCATGCCATCGTGACGTAGGTAAGTATGCATGTGAGTCAATTGATTTCTGATGTCATCTATGGTTTGTAGGGATCGCACCCACAAGACACCCAGTGGACCCGAAGTAGTCCAACAGGGCCCTGGGGTTTCCATCTCTGGTTACGGGCCTCTGTTAGTCCTACAGGGTGCCGTTCCCCCAGCAAGGTCATGCCATCGTGACATAGGTAAGTATACATATGGTTCAACTGATTTCTGATACCATCTATTGTTTGCAGGAATCGCACCCACAAAGACACCAGTGGACTCGGAGAAGTCCAACAGGGCCCTAGGGTTTCTAGCTCTGGTTACGGGCCTCTGTAGTCCTACAGGGTGCCCGTTCCCCCCGGCAAGGTCACGTCATCATGACATAGGTAAGTATGCACATCGCTCAACTGATTTTTGATGTCATCTATTGTTTGCAGGGATCACGCCCGCAAGACACCCAGTGGACTCGAAGAAGTCCAATAGGGTCTTGGAGTTGCCAAGCTCTAATTACGGGCCTCTGTCAGTTCTACGGAGTGCCTGTCGCTCCCAGCAAGGTCATCAGACCCCCTACTAATAGAGCTTTCATCAAGAAGTATTGCGTCCCCAGGCAGGCGCAGGGCGAAACACCACAACAGCCTGGGGATGGCCGGCAGCGGGCAACAGACGCACCGCCATCCCCTCTAGAGTTCACCTCAGCTCATCCACAAAAAGGTTAGAGCGTTGCTTACGACCCATGGCCGACCAATAGGCGACCAAGTCCAAAGCCAAAGGTAAGCAAAGTACTAGGTCCGTGACCGACAAGCCATCACGCGTCCAGCTACCGACCAATAGGCAGCCTAGTACATTTTAAATCTTTGCTTGTTATTTGATCACTTTTGTTTCTCAAGTCATAGCAGGACACACCTAGTTGCTCATGATCCTAGGAATTTAAAAAAAACAAGCACAAGCTCGGAAGGTAGTCATACTGCACAATATATATATATATATATATATATATACACACACGTATGTTTAGGTAGAAAGATACCTTGGATATGCATGTATGTAGCAAAAATACTTCACAAAATATATATATATGTATGTTTAGGTAGCAAGATACCTTGGATATGCATGTATATAGCAAAAATATCTCACAAAACATATATATGTATGTTTAGGTAGCAAGATACCTTGGACACGCATGTATATAGCAAAATACCCAACACAAATATACGTATGTTTAGGTAGCAAAATACCTCATGAAAAAAAAAGAGCGAGCAAGAAAAGAAAAAGAAGGAAGAAAAAAAGAAAATGAAAAATAAAAAAAATAAAAAGTTGTCTAAAACAACATGCATGGGAAAAGAGATAATTTCCAACTTTTCTTTGAAAGATTTTACTAATCTTAACCAGTTTTTGAAAAAAATGTGTATACATCTGAAGAGTGAATGTTGTGAAAATTTTCCGAACGCCCAAAATGGACTCGGATGAATGCATGATTTGATAAAAGAACATATTTTGGAAACACTGGGTTGACTTAAAATAGGGAAAATGAATCCTGAGCCCTAGTGTCACATGACCATAAAAACTTGATGCTTGAGTGTCCACATGGGTGCATGCATGACAAGTTTTGCGTAAAAATTCCTAATCATCATTGTTGCATGTGTATCATGGAAATAATTTAGGACATCCCCTTTATCCCCGAACCGCTGGCCAAACCCTGACATATATCATGACCAGCCATTCTACAAGCCTTGAGCCAAAATCCCAACTTATCATAAACCTTGACCCAGGGTGAGAATGTCAATCCTTGCCCTCGAAAAACAACAAAAAAAAAAAAGATGAAAAGAAAAATTCCCAATCAAAGAGTGGGAGAAAGCAAAAAAAGGAAAGAAAGTTCCCGATCAAAGATCGGAAGAAAACAGAAGAAATATGCAGAAAGGTCTTTGGACTAGACAATATCTGAACAATACAGAATTGTCACCAAGTAAACAAGAAAGAGAAAGGAAACCACGACCTGAAGTGGTCCTCTCCCTTTGATTGCCAACCAAAATCCTGTGCGCTAGCGACTTTCTCGTCCCGTACTAAACAAAAACAGAAAAGGAAAAGGCAAAAACACTCAAAGCCAAATTCCCCACCTAAAAACCATTCCCAAAATAAGTCCTATTGATCCATGATCACGCATGTAATCTTTGATTTGATAGGAAATGATTTGCAAAATCAAGTCAGGACATATCTATGGTTCGGAATTAGGATAAAACACTTACCTGTGTGAGATTGATACACTTTGAGTGATTTTCTCCTATCTTTGTTGGACCCAGTGTTTCCTCTAAATGGTCATTTAGAAACGAAATGCTAACATCCAAAATCTCATTTATGGTTATGAGAAAATTTCATCAGCATACTCTCCTTCCCCGATAGACACATCATTTTTCAAAAAAAAAAAAGCATATGTTGCTCTGATCAGTTGGAAGTTTTGTCTCTTTACTAAAGCATGTTCGCATTTTAGTGAAGAAAACATCGAGACTATTTTTAGTCTCACAGTTATCAAGAACTACGTAGGTCTGAGTTCCTCATCACAGATTGAGGATATGTAGGAGCAAAAGCCCTGCTTTTGTCGACCACCCCACTTTTTGTTACCGTGACCCAAGAGTCCGGTGGCATGCGGAGCCACATGACCGTGGGATCCCCAGATTCATGTTCTTTTTATGTTTCATCCTTTATCATTTACATGTTATTTTATTTCTATGACTTGAGGGACTAACGTTTGTTTTTTGTTGTTGCGATTGCCATTTGTTTTGTGCATATATTTTGTTTGGACTATTGCGTTAGTGCTTACTTCGTTGTTGTCAATAGTGTTTGTTGAAATTCTGGAACCATGTAGAGTTTTTCATTTAGGAACGTCGTCCTAAAAATAAAATGAACAAAAAATCATGATAACGCCAAAAATAAAGCGTTGTGAACGAATGTCGTGTCGATGTATACAAAGAAAAGAAAAGAGTTTTTTATATATGTAAAAGAAAATGTGTATAGAAGGATTTTGTGTGTGTAAATAATGTGTGAAAAGAAATTCTTGTGTGTGTGAGCGACGAGTGTATATAAAGAAACTTTTGCATAAACTACGGGCGTGTGTTTGAAAAAACGAAAAAAGAAATCTTTGAACATGAATAGGGTTTGTATATAGACCGTGTTGACATAAAGAAAAAGAGTTCTAATGCGTATACAGAAAAAGTTCGTCATGTATAGGAATGAAGGTGTACAAAGAAAAGTTTCTCGCAAATGGCAATAGATGTATAGTTTTTGTGAACATAAAAATGAAACAAAAAGAAAAAAGAAAGAAAGACCTCGAAGGTCGGCATGTTATGGTCGTAGGAAGCATAAATCATTCGTAGAGAGCAAACGTATCTTTTTGAAACAAGGGACTGACGCTAAGAGTTTATTTTCCTGAATGGCCGAAATAAGAATGGATGGTTTCATTGAACCGATGAAAGAACATAATTTGGAAACGTTGGGTCTGTTTGTGCAAATCCCCAACCATAGTATCACAATGCCATAAATTGGATGCTTGAGTGCCCCCCTAACCGTGGCCATGACTAATTTTGCACGTTGTTTCCAAATCATCATTGTTACGCGTGCCTTGTGGAAATGATATAGAAGTTCGGCCCAAGACCGACACCTTGACACACGAATTTGTTTTGCCCCAGATATCAAGAGCGGGCTCCCACGATAAAAGACCCCATTGAGACACAACCTTAGACTATTTTGAACCTTGGCCTATAAAAAGAATCCTCATCCTTTCCCCCGAAGCAAAGGATAGCGGAATCTCCTCAAGGGAGAGCCAATAGAATGCTAAAACCCGATTTCCCAAGGAAAGGAATGGAGAAGGAGAAATGAAAAGAAAAAAAATGAAGAAATGAAAAGAAAGAAAAGGAAAAAATGAAAAGAAAGGAAAAGAAGGATTCCCGATCAAAGATCGGAGGGAAGTAAAAAGGAAAAAATCGGAGGAAAACAGAGTAATTCCCGATCAATGAAAGAAAGAGAACAGAAGATCTTCAGACCAGATAAATTTTCGGCAAGGTAAGTGATTGCCGGCAAAGGAAAACCCATTTTTTGGTGGTTCTTCCTTTCGGATTGCCATTCAAAGTCATTCTCGACTGGCGATATCCCGCCCCACATAAACAAAAAGGAAAAGACCGAAACACCCAACTTCCTCTCCAAAAACACTACCCTCGAGAAAATCCTATTGATCCGTGCGTGTGATCTTTTGGTTCAATAGGAAATCGTGTGCAAAATAAAGTCATGGTGCAGTTATGGTTTGGGATTAGGGTAAAACACTTGCCTGTGTGAGTTTTTATACACTATGAGTTATTTATTCCCAGTTTCAGCTTAACCCGATGTTTCCCCTGAATGTTCATTTAAAAGCTAAATGTTGACATCTCGCCCTTCATTTTCTATTACAATGAAGATTAACCTTGGCATGAGTATATTGTTTCTCTAAGATATGGTGCTCTCGCGAATGATTTATTTTTCTTTGCAAAAAGCATGTTTGCCTTTTTAGGTGGAAAAAACCCGGTGGACCATTCGGTCCTGCCAACAAATCTTATTCGGAGACCCATGAATTAATTGCCTAGCGCTGTTCATGTGTCCTTCACCAACGAGTCTGGAGCCCCGCGAATTGATTGCCTAGCACTGTTCGCCAATTCTCCATTCTCCACTTTTATTCGGAGCCCCATGAATTGATTGTCATTCATGCATCCTCCACCAACGAGTCTGGAGCCCCGCGAATTGATTGCCTAGCGCTGTTCGCCAATTCTCCATTCTCCACTTTTATTCGGAGCCCATGAATTGATTGTCATTCATGCATCCTCCACCAACGAGTCTGGAGCCCCACGAATTGATTGCCTAGCGCTGTTCGCCAATTCTCCATTCTCCACTTTTATTCGGAGCCCCATGAATTGATTGTCATTCATGCATCCTCCACCAACGAGTCTGGAGCCCCGCGAATTGATTGCCTAGTGTTGTTCGCCTATCCTCCACCCTTGAAATCTTGTTCGGAGACCTATGAATTGATTGCCTAGCACTGTTCATGTGTCCTCCACCATTAAGTGCAGAGCCTCCGGTGACTGGGAAATGTGGTTTTTGTTATTTTCCCGATCAGTTCCTTCGCCAAACATGTGTATATATGTATATTATGTTACTGGTGTTTTTGTTGTTTGTGTTTGTTTTGTGTTGTGCAGAAAAAGAAAAAGGAGAGACGGGAGTCGCCATAGACTAATCACGGAAAGGGAGAAGACAGACGAAATCAGTGTTTTATCTTTGCTTTCCTCTTGTCTCCAATAAAAGGTAAGTAAAGAGGGGCAACTGTCATACCCTAATTTCGTTCGGAAACTATTGCTTGATGGCATGCAACCTTTGATTGACCGCTTCAAGGTACTTGGCACCCTTTGTTGCACAATATGTGAAGTCCCGAGACGTGCCGAAAATCAAAAGGAAGCGTTGTTACGCAATCCGTCAAATTCCGTAATGTGACGGAAATCAAAAGGAAGCGTTGTTACGCAATCCGTGAGTTTCCGTAACTCTTCGAAAGCTAAAAAAGGAATAATTATGTGATCCGTAAGGTTCCGTAACCTTACGAAAAGAAAACAAGTATCGTTACGAAATTCGTAAAGTTTCGTAACGTTACGGAAAAAGAATCACCAAAAAAAGCAAACGGGGGTGTATTTAGTAAAATGCGGGGTGCAAATTGTAATTTTTGAATCTGGGCCCTTCTAGAGGTTTCTGGGCAATTTCTTGCTTGGCAACCACCTCCCCCGTTTTGTTAAAAAATGGCTTCCGGGGCTTCTAGGACACCCGTAATGCTTCCGTAAAATTCCCATAACCCTAAATAAGCATATTTCACTTAATATGGGTGAGAAGGAAGAGAAAAAAAAGAAGAAAATCAAGTCCTATATGCTTCCGTAAGGCTTCCGTAACTTTTCCGTAAAATTACGAAAGAAGGGGGTGAACTTATCAAAAATGGGGGGATGCAAATAGCAATTTTGAAATTTTGAAATTGGGCTTCCAGAGTATTTTCGAAGCTGGATTGCTTCTGGAGGAAGCAACCCAGCTCGCCTGGGCGAGCTGGGCGGCAACCTCCTCCCCTTTTTTCCTATAAATAGGCTGAAGGGGGCTGTTCTGAGGGTCCCAGATCCCCCTGCTGATGTATTTCAACTGTTTTGGGTGAAAAAAATTGTTTCCGTGAAGAAAATCCAAGCCGAGGTGCTTCCGTAACACTTCTGAGATGTTTGCATAAGCAAATCCATGAAGGTTTTCCTCTGTTATTCACCATTCTTCATCCGTTCTTGGTTCTTCAGCGGGTAAGTTGCCAAATCTGAGACTTTTATTTCATTTCTTGTTTCTTGGCTTTCATTTTTATTTCGTTCAATTTCGGTTTCTTTTCTTCCATTTTTGACGAGCTTTAACTGATCGTTTAAGCCATTTTCTCGCCTAATAAAAAATAAAATAAATTTCCATCGATCATTTGAATTGTGATATCCGTTAATTTCTGTTAAAATGAAATCCGACCGTTCGGTCATGCCGTAACCACGTTGGAAACCAAAAAGAGGTAAAATAATAATATAATAATAAAAAAATACCTTTTAGTAAAATAAAGCAAAAAAATCAATCGGACGTTTCTCTTTGGGATTTCTCTTTCTTAATTGAATTGACTAATAACTAAAGTGAAACTAAGGCTAAAATCAACCCGCAAAGTCAAGCTCGTCCACAAAAAAATCACTAAAAAAGGGATTTGAAAAGTTTAATATCTCAATTTTTCTTACCAAGTAAATGGATCATTTTTAAGGTCCAACTCCTTAAAATGATCACCTTCCAAGTAAAATGAATCGCTTGATTCACCCTTGAAAGAACTACGTAGGTCTGATTTCCTCTTCAATGGAGGATACGTAGGAGCAAGAACCCCGCTTTTGTCGACCTCAAAAATAAAAAAGAAATAAAAGTTAAGGTAACACAATTTCACACAATTCTAAAAATAAGGCTGTTGTCCTTTGAGACAAACGTGAGAGGTGCTAATACCTTCCTCAAACGTAAATACAACTCCCGAACTTGGAATATTCTTTATGACCGGTTTCCTTCGGTTTTTCCGACGTTTTCCACAAATAAACGTTGGTGGCGACTCCGCGCATCTTTTCTCCATTGGAATGCGCACCTGAGAGCCTCGCCTTGCTCGCCCGCAAAAGGGCAGGTTGCGACAGGAACACTTATTGTATTCCAATCATTGATTGATTCTTAGGAAGGGGTTCCAGACCTTGTTTTTAGTGAATTGGCTCAATTCTTCTTTCATACCAATCACCCAAGAATCATTAATTAATGCTTCATCAATGTTATTTGGCTCAATAGTTGAGAGAAGGGTCATCATTCCCTTTTCCTTAATTAGAGTGGCTCTAATCTTGACTCTAGATGTTGTTTCTAAAGTGATAAGAGCCTCAAAAGAAAGGGGGGTTGAATTTTGACTTTTCCAACATTTCTTAAAACTTTAGCCTTTCTGAACTTTTACTCAAGATTACCTTGGTGTTCAGAAAGTGTTGACATGGAGGTTAAAGTACATAGATAACTAAGCTCTCTAAATGGTTTGTCACAACACTCATTATTAAAATGTTTTATATGATTATGAGAACCTAATGCCAATGCACATTTTCTTATGTTCAAAAGTTGATTACTTAAATAAAAGCATTTTTTATAATACTATTATTATGAAAACTTAGTTTATGTTATGTACTTGCAATACTTAGAATGCAGTGCTCAAAAAGCCATTACTCGTAATGTTGTTTCTAGATTTTCATGCACAAAACCAATTGTTGAACAAGTGGCCTCAATAACTTAAGACAGGGGGGTGAATTAAGTCTTAAATTTTTTCCAACTAACAAGTTTTAATCCCCTTTTAAATGATATGTGATAGAATTAGACTATAGAAGAAGAAGCATCAATTAATTTAACAATGTTCTTTAAATGTGCAAGACAAAGTAAATTGCAATAAAATAAATGATAAGGGAAAAGAGAATTGTAAACTCAATTTATACTGGTTCGGCCACTTCCCGTGCCTATGTCTAGTCCTCAAGTAACCCACTTGAGATTTTCCACTATCCTTGTAAATCCTTTACAATCTTTGAACACACATTGGGATCCCTCACCCTTGTGTTAGAGTTTCTCACACGCCAAGAGACAAACAATCTCTTGATTACAACTAAGTTTTATAAGATGAACAAAATGATTTCTCTCTTTTAAAGCAGATGATATAACTTGAAGTTCCTAGGAGAATTCTCAATAATTTGCAAGAGTTTGGCCAAAAATGTTTAGAGAGGTTTTGAAAGTAAAGTTTTTTGAGAATTCTCTTATTTTCGAAGTAAGGACACATATCTATATAGGTCCATTGTGTATGTTCAAAATAGTTTGAAGAGATGTATCTTTTCAAAAGAATTTCCAAAACTTTTTCACTGGTAATCGATTAGATGACACTTGTAATCGATTACACAATCATATCTTTTAAGGGTTGTGACTTTTCAATAGTTTTTCTAAAATCTCTTCGCTGGTAATATATTACATGACTCTTTCAATCGATTACACATATCAAAATTCAAATAATTTTGTGTCGTTGGTTCATCAGTTCAAAATTTTCAATATGTCATTTTCACAAACTCTCTGGTAATCGATTGCACGAACCTGGTAATCGATTTATCAGTTCAAAAAGAGATTTATGAACTAATTTTAACTTTAATAAAAGAATTTTGACAGTACAGATTTTTGAGGCCTAACTATAGCAATCAAATGAGATTCTTTTAACAAACTTACGAAGTCCTTATCTTAGATTTTCTTGATCCTGTTCTTTGACTTGATTGAATCAGTGCTCATCAAGTAAACTTTTGGCATCATCGAAACCTGCATGATCTACATTCACTCCATTTTCATGTTTTATGAAAGCTTTCAAACCATGATACATATAATTGAACTAGTCTAAGGAAAATCTTGTTATAACAAACATGATTTAGTTTAGATATACCATTTTACAAAATAGTTAACCTTGTTATGAAAACCTCCTTATGTATGCTTCTAATATATGTAATTTTGATGCTCAAAATGTTCTAATGCAAATGCAATATATATGACAACAAATAACATAATGTAAAGAGTAAGGGAAGAGAGGATTCAACACATGGATTTTTATATTGGTTCACCCCAACCTTGGGCTACATCACATCCTCACCCAAAATGATGAGATTTCCACTAACACAACCAGCAACATGCTGGATTCTTACAATTGTCAACAACTTGTTGCACTTTACAGCATCTCCTTCACCACAACACCACACCTGCTCTTGGCTTGGAGATAACTCGTCTCAACCACAAAACCATAGGGAAATACAATCCAATTATTCTTCACCTCTTCAGGTAGGCTTAACCCATAAAATGATTCTCCTCACTCATGGGAAGCGAAACTGACTCAACGACGACACCTACTTGGTCATGAGAGAGACAATACAAGTGTTTCTTTCACCTTTCCAAGATACCTAACTATTATTTTACTTTAGCCTCTTCAGGCTACAATCTTAGAGATTTTCTCTAAGCTACCCACATTCCATAGGTTCTTCCTATCATTTCTCTCACAACCAAACTTAACCCACATGGATAATTTGGAATACAAATAGATTACAAACTAAGAGAAGGTGTTTGAGGGATTTTTACAACTTTACAACACTCACTAGGGTGAATCTTCTTTGGAGCTCTAAGTTGTATGCACTCCTATTGCAACCATTCTAAACTCAGAACACATCTGGAATGGGGAAATGAGTTAAATCTTGTTTTCTGCACAATGTAGGATATCGCCTACCTTTTCTCTCATGTTCTATAGTTGTCTTTTGTCCTTTTATAGGCCCCACATGTTAAAGTAGTTGTTATGGTAGCTAGGTGACATCTTTTTGAAGTAAACAGACTGCTCTTAACATTACAGTTGCCAGCTCCTTTCTAATCAGTCCATTCTGATGATCAATTTCTAAGTAGCTTTTTGATGGTCTCTCAGAAATACATTTTGTTAATGATGACCTATTCTGATGTAGGTTCCTTCTTATGAAGATAACATGATATGACAATATAGATAACTCAACTCCATTAATCCAAACACTTCATCATAGCTCGGATCATTCTGAAGTAGCATACTTTAGCATAAGTAACATGTGAAGGTTGTTGTTACTGTCATGTTAGTGTTTTGTCCTTGGATTAGACTTCCCAAAGTCTATCCAGTCTTCATTTTGACATTGCACACTAATGTAGTTAGCATCTTTTAATGTAGTGTTACTCTCAAGGAAATTCTTAGTTTTCCACTATTGCATCTTTTAATGTAGTTAGCATTCACTTTCTGATATGCCCTCAGCGTGTGTGGAAGCATATGAAAGTAAGATGCTTTCCACCCCAGTCTTCAGATGTGACTTTTGTATATGTGGCAGTATATGGAATAACTAATGTTTTCTTTGAGGTGCATTCTGAGCCATTTTTAACTTCATTTTGAAGTATAGTCAAGTTCTTCATCATGCTGATGTAGACTCTAATGTAGCTTTATTCCAATGTTGTATGTTCATTGTAGCCTTTGATAAATCTCTTGTGTAAGGCCTTCTTGATGTCTTTGCAACTTAATTAGGT